>NC_039368.1:123224400-123512130 GCF_003573695.1 Papaver somniferum | reverse complement strand
CCCCCCCCCCCCCCCCCCCCCACACACACACACAAGGCTGCAGGTAATCCTGCACTAATCAAGATGAAAATTATCATCTCCTTAAGGATACGGTTGTTATGTTCAAGGCTTCTAATTGGTTTCCAACTTCAAGTTTATACATCTAAAGTCTTCTAAGGCGTCATCCTTATCCCTAAGCAAGTATACAAGATAGTACCTCATACAATCATCTACGAAAGTTATAAAACATCTTTTACCACAGTGGTTTTCGGTTGAACTCATGTCAACTAGGCCTAACTGAATTAATTCTAAAGGCTTAGAATTACTCTGAACATTTGTGCTAAAAGGTTTTATAGCATATTTTGATTCTTCACAGATTTAACTTTTGTGTTCAAAACCCAAACTAAATTTGGGTACGCAGCCTATGCTAGCCAGTTAAGCATTGACTTATAAGTTTACGGTTCCAAGTCTACCACGTAAAACAATCAATCACACAAAGAAATCACAAGAATCAACAATGTTCACATCATCAGTTTTTCCGTTAAGCTTATATAGACCCAAAGTCCTACAACTCTTGCCCAAAAAATCACTGCCTAGTTACAACAAGTTTTCGAGATTCAATTAAGATCTTAAATCTTTTTCCATCTACAACAGAACAAGATACAAGTTTTTCTCATATGCTCGGAATATGAAAGCTTTATTCAATGTGAGAATATTACAGATTTGAGCTTCTGCTCGACCTTTTCCTTCTATGCAACCTCTATTGCAGATGAGTTACTCAATAAGAGTTTCTCGACATCCCCTATCCTATGATAGGAGGTGAACAAGTCTTTGTTTCAACAAACATTCTTGGTGGCTCCATAGTCCACCTACTGGTCTCTCACATTGGTTATTAGAATAACTTCCGACATTATTCCACTAAACTCGTTCTAGTTTGTTTCAACTAAATTAGCATTAACTTTCTACTGATTAAGATTTTTATGTTGTCTACAATTTACTGCCGCGTGGCCAAGAATTTTACAAACATAAAAATCACCTTTAATTAAAGTAATGCCGGATTAAGTTTTACGAAACATACCTTTCTTCTGAAGACTACGCTTAGAATTGTTTGATGTTGTCGCCTTTGTCAATTTTGGAAGACTTGTGTTCAGCCACATACGCCTATTAGCCATGTCCCTTGCGGATGACACCTTTATTCACAAACCACAATTCCGAACCGGAAAGCAAAATATAAGTTTTGAAGATAACATCTAAATTTACAAACTTCATTTGAAACACCATTTCAAAAAACTCATGGTTACCCCATAAATAATAATTTTGTCAATAACAAATTTCTGCTCGTCAGAATTTTTCAGAAACGTTTCTCTGTTTTGTAAAATATCAAAAAACATACTTTTACAACTCCAAAAATTCCGAAATTTTACGTGGGTAACTATCAGGATGTATACTACATTTGGTCAAAAGGGATCTCTGACATTCCTTCTAGGTTAAGAGATATACTGGAAATTCTACAGCTGACCAAAAAACGTTTTTTGTTTTTCACTCCACAATTTAACATCCATGATTCACAAACCAATCAATCGTTTTCGATTATTAAAAATACTAATGTCTTAAGATTGTTGGGTGCAATAATCAAAATAAAGAAAAATCAAATAAGCAAAAGTTATTGATACTTAGCTCCTTTATAATGGAAGTGATTGCTTTGACGAAACGTACAAGCTCCCCATATCTCCGCAACAGCAACAGGGCAAAAATTTGGAAAACAGAGTGAGTCGCGTGTTCAACACGCTGTCCTTAAGACATTAGCGTCCGGCTACACTCAAGAGTGATGCTATAGCCCTCACAGGACGTATATCTCCAAGATAAAACACCCTAATACACCTACTACTAGCATATGTAGTAGATGCTCAACTTGAGCTTGGTAACTCCGAAAAAACATTAAGGAAAATTGCGAATGCTAAAGCAATACAAAATATTTTCCCTTGGGGGTCTCTTTAAAATATAGATAATCCCCTTGGGGGTCTGTCTAAAATATAGAGAATCCCCTTGGGGGTCTCTCTAAAATATAGAGAAACCCCTTTCTCAATGTTTTCCCTTAGGGGTCCCTCTAAAATATAGAGCAACCCCTTTACCATAAATTTTACAAAAGTAGTGAATTTGTTTATATAATTGACAAATACAACTTAAGAAGAGCTACTCCCCTATGTGGGACTAAAAATCTTATATAGTCTCTTAAAAACAACTAAAAAGTGGAAACTCCACTATGTGGGACTAATCAGTTTTTCATTCACAAAATTAAAAAATTAAAAAATTATTTTTATTAATCGTGTTTCCAACAATCCCCCACATGAATGAAAACTCAATAAAACGTGAAAAACACCGATAGATCTTGGTAAATCAACAACCCAATCTCATTGATAGAATTAAAAGAAATTTGTCTATTCTGATGATTCTCACATCAGTACGACTTCTCCGATTGATCATGATTTTAGATCAAGGAAGGATCACCTTCTTAGGAGAAAATATATTGGGAATACATTCCCAAAAGGAAACATGAAATATGCTCCTGATGATCGGTGTAAGCCATAAAAGTCTTACTCCATTACAATCTAATTGTATGGAGATTGTGCAATCTCATCCATCTCTGTGCTCATAATTTCGGATGAGAAAAACACATAAAACTAAGAGAACAAGGCTTGTGATTAGTTTTTCATATTTTGGAAATATATATATTTTTACTAAAAAGAGAAGTTCGGTAAAGTATTTTTTTTTCAGAAACCCAGTTTTCTTGAACCGAAAATATTCTTATATTAAGAAGGAAATCTTCTCTTAAGTTTAAAAATCTTCCCTGACTAATTTTTGTGGGTGGAAAACATATCATCGATAACTCGAAGTGTTACTAGGGTTAACAAAAATGGAAGCTCGAAAAATTAGAAACTGTCAAGGTTTCATCTCAAGATAAAGGATCAGGAAGATTGTCTCTAGAATCATGCATGATAATAACTCTGATAGATCTGAAGATTTTATAAGTCTCTTTGTGATCGATGACTCAGATTATCCAAAGTGGTTTCCCACAAAAGGTATGCATGGAGTTGTGCATGGGTTCGATGAACACATAAGTAATCTCTATTCTTGGATCCAAGAAAGAGATGGTATAAAAGAAAGACTAGAAGAAGCAAAAAGTGAGCAAGCCAACTTAAAGCTTCAACTTGAAGAGCTTGCAAAACAAAAGGTGGTTGTAAACAAAATCCTTGACACATACTATAATGGTATGAATACTGATGAAACTTCAGTCAATAATAAGAGCACCACTGAGGATTAAGTGTTATGCTGAAAAATCTTAATCCAGTTTGAATAGATTTCAGTTTTTGATTGCTTTCAATAATTGTAAAGTCTATTATGAATAAAACTATCTTATTTATTAATAAAAAATTTAGTTTATAATTTTTTATTGTGATAGTTTCGGTTTACATATCATGTGCTTAAATGCTTTTTATTATTGCTATGTATGATTATGAGATGTTTGATTTCGTTTTTATTACCTTGATATTCGATCTCATATTGTGTTAACACTTGTGGTTTGGGTGACTTTTTGATTTAGCGGGATTGAGTTCTAGCCCTTGTTGGGAGGCATTATCAAAGGATCACGAGGGGTTTTGGGGAAACAATATGTGAAAAAGTCACAATATGTTGAATTTCGGTTTAGCATAAAAGCATATGTGTTTCAAGGTTCTAAATTTTTCTTGCAATAGTTAAAACCGGTTTTCAACCTTTCTGTGGTAAAGGTTGGTTGTTTTTATTCTTTTGTCTTGCATAAGCATGACAACATAATGATATTTCGGTATAAATTTTCCCCTCGATATGTGAAGATGCAAATATTTTTTTTTGGAGATGAGGATAAGGAACTTGAGGTAAAAATCTTGGTGGTTAATTATTTTCCTGTTTATGAAAAACCATGATTTTATTTTATATCTCTATTGCTTTTGCTTAACAAAATATTTCAGTATTATTGATGTTTATTCAATTATTTGTGTATGGATGTGTGTGTGATTCAATTGGTCCTGGTTAAGAAAAACCTTTGTTATGTTTTGATATCAATTGTTTAGGCTTACAAAAGTTTCCGTACAATTGATGTGTGTGATTCAGTTGATTTCCGGTTAAGAAAAACCATTGGTATCTTTGTGATATCAATAGTTTAGGCTTACAAAACTTCGGTGCAATTGCGGTGCTTTAATGTCTATGATGATTCAATTGCTTCTAGTTAAGATAAATAATTATGCAAGTTAATTTATTGGTTTGTGTGGATTGTTTAAGGCTTAACGAAAAGTGGTTTCGGGATCATTTGTTTAGTCCAAGTGATGTCCGGATAAGAGAAACTAAGATCTTCGGATCCAAGTTAGACTTACCAAATGTGGAAGGATTCGGTTATTCAAGTCTAGCTGAATGCCTTAACGAAAAATTACTTTTTAACTAACCTAGTATCTGTCTTGTTAAAAGTTAAGGGTCTAAGTTTTTCTGTGTGAAAAATTAGAGCCTGATGAGAAAAATAAAGTTAATTCTTATCTTTATTTTGGTCTTATCGAACAAGCGATAATATTTGTACAATCGGTTTAGCAAAGAACTATTTGATTAGTTGATTTTTGGTTTGCTAAACTATCCAAAATTGCTTTGTGCAATTGTGTACTAGATGACGTATTAAAATCAAAATTACCTGTAGTTTCGGTTTTAGTATTGGTTATCTAAATATGGTGTGTAAAACCCTCGTGCTCAACTCTTATAGGTTAACATCTTCTCTATGTGAGATTTATAAGATCCTTTCAGGTTGTCCTTTATTTTTCATTTCTTTGTTATTTTTGTGACAAAAAGGGTGAGAAATATATGGTGTAAACGAGTGGTATTGGATTGTATGAGTTAGTATCACTAAGGTAAAGGACATTTGTGCTAAAACGTTTATTCTAACGAATAGAGTGAAAGCATATACTAAGGGGGAGTCACATACCATGTGATATGTAGTTATGAGGTACTACATTTAAATACCAAAGTTGTGCGGATTGAAAATCTACCCATCTTACCTTTATGGGGAGTATTATATTTGTTATCATGGTGTCAGCATAGGCATTTGAAGATTGAATTTAATGCAGGTTATGTGTTGTTGAACTTTGAATCAAGCGTATGTGTATAATGAATTCTTGTAATTTGTTTATCCATATGATGTAAGAGTTTTGTCACTAAAATTGGCAAAGGGGGAGATTGTTAGAGCATTGCTTGGTTGAACCCACCAAGAGTTGGTATGTCAAGTTTGGTTGTCATGTTTTAGTGAATCAAAACTCATTTAAAGAGTCGCTTGATTATTTACTAGAGTCAACTTCGTATAGATTATCTTGAAAGTATTAGGATTTGAGACTTACAAGTATTACAAGACTTGAATATGGTGAAGAAGTATGGAGCTACAACGACAACAATCATCCTTCCTCTTGAGGTTAGTAATATTTGACTTGAACTGTTTCATTCCATAACGTATCTTTGAAGTCGTGCATATTGAAAACGAAACTGCGAAGCTGTGTATAAAACTCTAGATATACATAGTATTAAGGAATACAATACGAGGTTTATTGCTTAACCATTAAACTTTGTATATAAGACATCTACATAATCATTTAAATGCTATTGTGATTATGTATGGGTGTGAGTGAAGATTTCATCCCAGGAAACAATGTTTTTACATTCCTTTAAATGAAGTAAGTTCATAAACTCTTTTGTGGATGAAAAGGGAAATCGCTAGGCTTATTTGTATTGTTATTCATTGCAAATCTATTTTGAACTACCAATATGCGTGATGTGTATAACCGATCATAAACTTGTTTATGTGCTTGGTAAAATTATTCACAGATGTCTGACTTAAGTTATTGGTCTAACTATTATTAGTAAAACCGATCTTAAGTAATCACTCAAGATGGTACAGTCGATACCTTGTACATAACAACTTTTATTAGTGAAAGGGGAACCGATCCTAGTAAGAGGTGCAGGTAAATTTGCAAGAGGGGAATCGATCCTTGTAATAGGTGCCACACGTTATTAGTGTGAGGGGAACCGATCCTATGAACATGTGCAACAAGTTATTAGTAGTGAGGGGAACCGATCCTATGCACATGTGCACCAAATTACAGGTAGTTACCATAAGTATGTGGGGAACCGATCCTAGTACCTAGTCAACCAAATTTTGGTAACTAGTGTGACTATGCACAGTACTCACATGGAGGTAATGTGCATTTACTGATTATAGATTTCTCTAAAGGAATTTCGGTCAATATTTGGATAAAGCATTTCCAGGAATTATGAAAACCGATTTTGTGTTTATTGCATATCTTTGAGAATAGTCGGTTTTGGAAATTCCTTGGTGTCAAAAATTCCTTATCTATAAATACTGAAATTTGCTTCTCTTACAAACAAATCCTCAGAGCCATCAAAACTACCTCAGTTATGTTGTTACAAGTGGAGCCGCCTATCGGAGAGGAGAGTACCCTAATTAGGCGAAATCTCTTACGGCCGCTCGTTTTAAAGACTTCTTTGGGATTGTGAATCTCTATTAGTATCGTTGGTGGGAAACTAGATAACTGCAGTTTATTACTAGTTTTGATTGACTAACAGTGGTTGAAATTTTATTGCACCTAGTTTGTTTATGCTTGATAATATTCTCTTCTGATATAAGATTCACTCAAACTAGATCAAAGTTTCAACGGGGATCTTTAAACAGTTTGTAGATCTAAAGACGTCTTGTGATAATCCAACGTTAACAGACTCCGTTCTGTGTGTGATTGATCACAAAATATTCAATTTGATTGTGTGCAGGGGTTTATTGAAGATCAAATAATATTTGAGGACAAAAAGACTTTTTGGGTTCATAATCTTTGGTGTGCACAATACTTGTTTCGGCTGGAAAGGGATCCGACTATAATCCGATTTACTTGTGTGATAATCATTGATTAGATAGTTGTGTAGATCGGCATCAATACACTTCTTTTTGATTAAAAGTATTGATTGCTTAAGGCTTACAGTCATTGTGGTGATTGGTAAGAAAGGGATCTAAGGACCCGACAAAGGTGTTTATGTGTTAAACGAGAGAGCCTTTGTCAGACTCATATTACTTGGTTGAAAAGATTTTTTACCGAACAGATTTGTTGTTCCTTTACTGTTTGGAATACGAACCAAAATAATTGTTCCAAGTGCGTGACTTATACAAGTTGGAGGCGCGGGGATACTGAGGAAACTGAGTGAATTGTAGGGTTAGTTGCTTAGTCTCAACTATACGAAGTTGATTTAGATTTTTTTATAGCGTCTTAATTCTGAGAGTATTCAATCTTGACTGGGTCCCGGGGTTTATCTGCATTTCGGTTTCCTTGTTAACAAAATACTGTTGTGTCTTTTACTTTTCTATTTCCGCAATTATAATTGTTTATTATAATTAGAAGTAAAATACACAAACGTTAATTCCTATTTACTTGATAAGTTATCCCTTAGAGTTTGGTTAAGTCCGAACCTAATATCAAGTAAACACACTTCGTCGATTGTATTGTCTCGATCTTGTATCCATAGACGATCGCTCGAAGTGTGATACCGATTTATTTATTGTCTCGACTCAGTCCATAGACAATCACTTTCGGAGAAAACATTTATCGGTGGAAAAGTTTTAGACTGAGATATATTTGCCTACCCTCGTCTTTTAAGTGGAGGTGTTTCGATAATGATGGCGGAGGTTCTCGGAAGTTTTGGCGAAAAATCGCCTGAGACAGAGAGAACGAAAGAGAAAACGAAATCTAGTTTTTCTATTGTATAAGAAAGTTACGACTTCACCCTTTTTGTCATAGTTAGATGGAAAAATAAGTGAGGGATATATTAGTAACTGAGGGTGTCCAAGGTCCAAAAAGACCTATTTTATTTATATTAGTAAAAAAATATAACCATTTGATTTTTTGGCTTTTTGATAGTTTGAGAAATATTTGAGAAAATATGGAAAAACAAAGGAGTTTCATTATGTGAAGGAAGAAATAATAATAGTAAAATAAGGGATTATAGGGTGTGGGAGCGGCCACGGCTAGGGCATAACCGGCCGGCTAGTAAGTCCGGTCCCGTGACGCCATTCCCTATATTTTTTATTATTATTTCATCATGTGAGGGAAATATGGAAAAACTAAGAGTTTTTGCTCAAACGAGGAAGTTTGCTCGAACGAAGGATTTTTCATGAGATTGGGAAAAATAAGAAAATAAGAAAAATATAAAAAGGAGAGGCGTGTGACCGGCCACAACGGCATGACCGGCCAGACGGTGGGCCTGGTCCCCTAGGCACCTTTTTTTTATTATTATTATTCCCTATTTCGCATAGGTTTCCTCATTTGTACATATTTTGAATGCTCATTCGTGCATTATTGCTAAGTACATTCGCACCATTTTCTTGGGGCTTACTCGATGGTGGTCCAGATGCCCGATCAGTGAATATTTATTACTAATTCATGAAATTCAGATGAGAATAATTCATGAAACAAAGTAATAAAATGAGTTGAGTCCATGAAACGGAGTTATGAAATAAATTGATTATCTATTACTAATCCATGAAATCCAACTGAGGATAAGCCATGAAACGTAGGAATAAGATAAATTGATTATCTATTACTAATCCATGGAATCCAGCTGAGGATAAGCCATAAAAATGAATAATGAGATAAAATAAATTATCTTATAGGAATTCAATTGATGAATGTCACGCTAGCGCTTATTCGAGAATCGAGGTATGAGATGATGAAAGCATCATACACGTTTTGAATATTGATTATGTATGGTCAGGGAACAGTGTGACATCCTGAAGACGTTAGCGCTTTATACTAGCATGTAATATGTCTAGGAGCCGTCCAATCATCGAGATTCTATACATATTATCTCTAAATAGTCAGTGTATAGTGTGGCATCCTGAAGACATTAACGCTCTATACTAGCATACAATATGTCTAGGAGATGTCCAATCGTTTCGATTCTAGGTAGAGGTGTTGATGAAATATACGGAGCTAAGAGGCTTTACAAATACCATATTCATATAGAGCTTTGAGAGGATGTACGCTCAGTCAGAGATTGTGAAATGAGCTTTCACGAATCCTAAAATATGAGTTTCACATACATTTCTGAAGTCGTGTGAGAAACATGCAAGATCACGAGTTTACGATTTTAGTCTTTGTTGAAAATCCACCATCAACAACAGGTAGGAAAAAAATTACCCGTAAAGTATTTTTTTCTTTTACCCGTGAAATAATTTTACTCAAGATATTTTTCCTTTTTCCTGTGAAGAAGAACACCCTAATATTTTTTATTCTACTTAAATAATTGTTTTCTGGTGGGGCCAGTAAGATTTTCTTTAATTAAGATAATATTTCTTTCTGGTGGACCTGGAAGATCTTATTTCCTATTGGTTCAAATTTTCTTAAAACAATTTATTCGTCTAAATCTAAAATCCTAACTCCTCCCCTCACACTCATACAATAGAACTTCGATATATTAATTCTCGATAAATTAATTATTCATTAAACTAATAAATTTTGTTAATCCCAACTAGGTTTGTACAAACTAAATTTTAATCCGATAAATTAATTATTTCCTTAGAATAATAATTTTTTTTAGTCTCAATGCTATTAATTTATGTAAGTTTTACGGTGTATTGATGTATTGATAGGTCGATCACGAGCATGCCGGACCTTGTTCCGCCAGAAGTCGGGTTGTAT
Organism: Papaver somniferum; assembly: GCF_003573695.1. Classification (NCBI taxonomy): domain Eukaryota; kingdom Viridiplantae; phylum Streptophyta; class Magnoliopsida; order Ranunculales; family Papaveraceae; genus Papaver; species Papaver somniferum. Next base: position 123,502,387 of record NC_039368.1, on the reverse strand, counting down.
TTCTTCTTTTATATTGTACTGAAATGTAATTGTAGTGTGATCAATGTGGGTAATTATGTCCGATTGACAGAAATATATCGAACCAGTGGTCTTTTGATTTATTAATGGAATCAGTCAGCTATGCCTTAGTTCAAATGATTCGTTCAAATTGGTAGGTTTCACTCGTTAATATTATTGTTATCATTAGGCGCTGGGCTGTTGAATTAATTAATTAATGTTACGCCCATGGGTGGGAGTCCATTCCTCCTCTTCCTCTACCACGACCAACCCCTGTTGTTTCATTACTACTTTTCCTTCTTCTTCTTCTTCTTCTTCTTCTTCTTCTTCTTCTTCATCCTCTTCAGCTAGTCAAATCCGTGTATCAATGGCTGCTGCTTCCTCTATTCGAATTGGTATTGTTGGAGACGTTGTAAGTATTCTATCTCGGTTTAACGAAATGATTTTATTTTTCCAAGGAATTTCAACTTATTATCTTCTCTACGGAATTTTCTCGGAAGCATGATGATTGGGACCTCCAAGAAGATACAAAAGCCCTCCAGTTTTTACAGGTGTTATTAATATTTTATTTTATTTTTGTTTTGATCAATCAGCTGGGAATTATTTTTTTTTCACTCTTAATTATCTACTTTGTCAAAACTACATAATAATCAATCAATCAATCAATCAATCAATATGAGACTTGACTATAATATCGTTTCAGATTGTTGTTTCCATAGTCTACATATCAGTATCATAGTTGTTAGGATTTCCCCGATTTCCTCTTCAGTCCATTTTTGTTACCATGTATGTCACCCTTGTTTCGCAGCCACAATCTTAGATTCTCAATTAATTCATCAATATTACATTTACTTTAATCTAAATTTGTGATTTCTTATTTGAATCAGCCAGATAAGGAATGTGGTAATAAGAATCTGTATTTGTTTCTCAGTAGTTTCATTAAGTGATTTTGCTCAGCTACAAACTTCCCTAACATGGTTTTATGTTGTATGCCAACTGCAGCCTGATTTGGTATTATTTACAGGCAAGTTTTTCTATTTCTATATACCCACCTCATCTAAATGCTTGGAAGGTTGCCAATTTGGTTCACTTCCATGTTATCTATCTTATCGTACTTTTGTTTTCCTCTGGTGTGCCTTTGTATACATACTCGTAGACTGTTGCAATAATCTCATTGACTTGGCTCTCTGCTTGATCAGGTGATTTCGGGAATGAGAATGTTGAACTTGTTAAAAGCGTTTCGGAGCTTAAACTTCCAAAAGCTGTTATATTGGGGAACCACGATTGTTGGACTACCCAACAGTTTTCACAAAAGTAAGCTGAAATGCTACGAGTCCGTTGATGTTTGCAAATACTGATTGGCTCATCAGATAAGCTCTCTTCCAAGAGTTTGTTCTGCTCAGGTCTGATTTGAATCGTTACATTTTCTGTATTGAACAGGAAGAAAGACCGTGTCCAACTTCAGCTGGAATGGTGAGTTTATTTCTGTTCGACATCTGAACCATGCTAAGCCTGTTTTGTTCACTACTTTCCTTGCAATTGTTTAATCAAATGATCATATAAGCTGATGTAGGTCATGGTAATCTTAGTAGGTGAATCAGAACTGTTTCGGAAACCAGGTTTGAATGTCACCGTGATGTTTCTTCCTAGCGTTTCTCTTCACCATTTTATACCATACCCATACAGCCGAATTGATGGCCTTGTGGTGATACTAAAGGGATGTCTCTTTAAGTTTTAAAGGTATGGAGAGGATACCTTGTAGTGATATTAATTACCTTGGGAAGACAAAGAAAATGGACTAAAGATACAAGAGTAGTGTGTGCTTTTAGGTACAATTTTCGGGAAGACATTAAAAGGAATAACATGGTTAGTTATGAGCAAATTTATAGCTGATTACCTTTTATAATCTAAGAGATAGAGAAGTTTGTTGTTTTGCTTGTTGCGTGTCAGAGTTTTAACTTTCTGACAGCAGTTACCATAAATTTGACGAAATAGTTGATAAGTGCTTTTCCTTGGTGACCAGTCTTGGAGAGGAGCATGTGGGTTACCGTCGTTTAGACTTTCCTAATTTAAAGCTGAGTGTCGTTGGTGGGCGCCCGTTTTCTCATGGGGGTAATAGAATCTTTCGGGAAAAACTTCTATCTTCGAGGTTGGTCTTATTCTCATTTTCTGCATTGATGAATTTTACCCCGGGTACTCACGAGTACAGTTTTGGGTGTTGCACAATGTGTTGATGGTAGTGCAGTTCCTCTTTGAAATACTTAAGCCAAAATTAGGATACTTCAAGATCTAAGCTACCTTCCTTTATTCTGGTTTTTATAATTTTTGATGACTTCCTTATAAGATGGATTAGGGGTTAATTTTCTTTAGCTGAAAACTATTTCGTGTTTGAGAAAATGGCTACAGTCAAGCTTCCTTTTATCAGATGAAAAATGTAGGTCTAAGTGTTTTATTTCTTATCACTCCGTAAATAGGATGTTGGCATTAATGCACACAACCATGCTGAATAAACTTACTAGTCGAATTCAATTCTAAATGAATGATGTCATATAATTTTCCCATGTTTTTTAAACCCTTTGAGAAATGTGTACCTAAATGAAACCTTTTCAGATATGGAGTCCAAGATATGAACGGAAGTGCCAAAAAAATATGTAAAGCGTCCGTAGGAACACCAGAGGGTCATTCCATTGTACTTCTGGCACATAATGGACCTACAGGTATATTTGTCATTTCGTCCTACTTATTGATTTGTACTCGCTACTCGGATGTAGTTGTACTAAAACTCAACTTCTGCTCTCCTTTCTTGTTTTATATGTTGCAGGTTTGGGATCTGAGAAGAATGATATATGTGGAAGAGATTGGGTACATCAAGGGGGTGACCATGGTGATCCAGGTAAACAAACTTAAATCATGAAATATTTCCCACGTTATGTTACAGAATATTTCTGTTTAATAGGAGTCATGAATTTTATTAATATGATGATGATTTAGTGTCATATGTATGACTTGGTACAGATCTGGAGCAAGCTATATCCAACATGAAAGAAACTACCAAATTCCCTATCCCCTTGGTTGTCTTTGGCCATATGCATAAAGAATTGGCATCAAGAAACGGACGTCTTCGCAAAATGATTGTAGTTGGAGCGGACAATACTATCTACTTGAATGGAGCAATTGTACCTAGGGTGAAAAAACTATTTCATGAACAACAAACTGGTACTGGAAGCTCCTCCACTGAAGGCGCACCCGTTTCTCTTGCGCTCGAGCCTAGTGGTACAGTTCGAGGTTTTACGCTAGTTGAGATTAATGACGGAAAGCTTGATAAGATAGCTGAGACTTGGGTTTCCATTATTGGGGATGAAATCAAGATCGAGGAAGAGCTCATACTATTTCAAAGTGGTATGCGAGCTTCTTCATTGTAGTTTTCAACGTCCCTTGTCTCAGTTTTTCTGTCTGTCCCTTATCCCAGTGTTTCTGTCTCATTTGGACGTTTAATAAAATGAAAAAATAAATCAACATCACTACATCTCTGTGGATTTTCTCTAGCATATATAGGGAAACTGCAGACGTATGCCTACTTTGCATACGTGCAGTGCTGCTAAGAGCTGGCCATTTAAATAGGACCTATTATTTTATTTTATTTGAAAGGGTAAGCTTATATTAAAATGAAAAAATATTTACAAGAGGAGGCCACAGTTTACATGCATCACTGTTTCCCAATTATACAAGATTTTGAGTAACAGAAACCCCTTTAAAAACATCCTTTCACTAAGCCAAAGAATGATAGAATGTTTCATCAACAAGATAACTTCCTCCGCTGTCATTTCTCTTCCACCAAAAACTCTTTTATTTCTGGCATTCCACAAATACCACTGCACAACATAAATCACCTTCCACCATACTTCTTTACTCTTACCTTTTAGATTGTTCATTCTCCAAGCTTCAAAATTAGCTTTCACAGAACTTGGAAACACCCAAGAGATTCTAATTCTAAATGCTATAACAAAATGAGACCATACCTCAAATGCAAAAGAACAACACACAAAGATATAATCTGTAGTTTCCTCTTCTTTCTAACAAAAAGGACAATTAACATCTTGAATATCCATCCCTCTATGCCTAAGCATTGACAAAGTAGGTGATGAATTATGAAAAGTAGCCCAACACATAAAACTCACCTTTGAGGGATCCCATTCTCCCATAGAAATTTATTGAAATCACAAATTGTATCATCCTGCACCAGCTGCTCATAACATTTCTTGACTGTAAAATCACTCATAATTTCCACAGAATCCCCTTCCTCCACCAATCCATGAACTGGCCCCATCTCATTGCACAACAAATCCCATTCCATCTGTTCCTGTAGAAATAGCCTTCTTCTAAAATTACAATACAATCTACCATCCTCCACCATGTCAGCAATTGAAGCATTTTTCATAATACACACTTTAAACACTGCAGGATACCTATTCTTCAAAGGACCAGTAGAAGTCCAATTATCAAACCAAAATCTAACTGACTTCCCATTATTCAGCTTACACCTTACATGTTCTTCCATAAACTCAGTTGACTTCAAAATACCCTTCCAAAAACTTCTCCCTTGAGCAGAACTATCATCTGTTGGAAGACAATCCTCCAAGTTATCCTTAAGCTTCTCTTGAACCACTTTCCTCCACAAGGCCTTCTTATCTCTAGCATACTTCCAGATCCATTTTGCTTTTAAAGCTTTGCTTGTATTCCTTAAATCTTTGACGCCTAATCCTTCCAACTTCTTTGGCTACAAATATTAAGCCAAGACACCCAACACATTTTCCTTTTATCTTCATTTGAGTCCCACGGAAACCTTCTCATCAACTGATTTAATTTCTTCTCCACACTAACAGGCATATGAATAAGAGAAAGAACATAAATAGGAAAGCTTGCCAAACAGCTTCTTATAGGAACTAATCTTCCAGCTTTAGATAAAAATTTCTTCTTCCATGAAGATAACTTCACTTCCATTCTCTTAATTACCTCATCCCATACTGATGTGCACCTTACTGTGGCTCCAATTGGCAGACCCAAGTATTTAATTGGAAATTTCTCCACCCTGCAACCCAACTCCATTGCTGAAGACCCCACAACATCATCTACACCAACACTCATTAAAGTACTTTTCTCCAAATTCAGCTTCATACCTGTGAGTAACTCAAAACAATTTAAAATAAGAAACAATCTTCTAATTTCATCCTCAGTAGCATCCGCAAACAATAAAGTATCATTTGCAAATTGCAAATGAGGAATCATAGTACCACCTTCTACCACCTGGAAACCATGAATTTGATTCCTCAGAACTGTATCATCCACCAACTTAGAAAGAATATCCACCACAAGTATAAACAAAAATGAAGATAGAGAATCTCTCTACCTTATCCCTTTGTTGGTCTAAGTTTCTCAATTGAGGACCTATTATTATTATTGGTACATATACATATGATGCATCAACTATAGATGGAGAAGAAGAAAGATAAATATGTGTACATAAGCTGTAAATAGTCGGCATTTGAGTTGGTATTTGCCGGTCTGAAATGGGAGTTTGAGTAACAGAGAAGCGAATGGTAGACCGAAATTGGAACCATCAAAATATAATTTAGTCATTGGATGTTGTTTTTGGCCCACTCAGGTTTTAAGAACCCCACACCCCTGCCAAATCCTGTGTTGGGGAGAAGGTGGACCAAATTGATCCGCTTCTATTGGTCCATCCCTAGCACTGCCGAGTCAAGTAAAAGCAAAAAATAGAAGGATCAGGATCCTGTAACAAAAGGTTTTGACAAATCCTTTTGAAAAAACTTACTATCCGTCAGATTCTATATATCTAACTGTCCAAATAGTCTATGATGTGGAAATACAACTAACTTCATTACTTGTTTGGCTTAGGTTAACTAAGTTATGTATAAATCAAAATTCGTATTTTACTAGAAATCAAAAATCCTACTTGATCAAAATTGATGGGATATTTTGACTTTGGGTCACAACAAAGTCACCCGAGTTGCATTTGGGTCACAAATAAATTTTAACTAGAGTTTGGGTCACATGACCGTCATTGACCGTTTTGACCGTTAGGAAAATAATAATTTTTTTAATTAATTTGTATTTAGTTAACCCCGTTAGTAGCCGTTTGCATCTACTGGTCTGAATCGATCAATAAATCACATCTAACGGGCGTGGTAGTGGAGCAAAAGTCTCATTCAGGCCTTTCCGCAAGTACATTGTGTGCAAAAAACTGATGATCCAGTTTTTAGCTTGATGTTGATTTCCTAAACCCATTTTACCTCCTTCCCTGCACCAAATTCAAATCCGATGACAAACCAAACATTTTTGACCATTCACAGGCCCTAGACACTCCGTTAACTACCATCTTTTGTCTCCTAAATGAATGTCAATAGCACCACGTAGGTATTCATTTTTTTTTAAATTCCCCAAATATGATGAACCCTAAATTCAATTTTGAGTTTTCATGTTTCAAAACCAAAAAAATGGACCTTAGCTTCGTCTTTTCTTTTTAGATCTTCAAAACGAATTACTTCAATGTTGCAGTCAATTTCTATAATTTATATATTGGCCTTGAAGATGCTCACGAAGTAGAAGATTATTAATATGAGAAGGAGGAAGTCTGAATCAAAGGTTAAAGCTCGTATAATGGCTAGACATTATGAAGCTCAGGTGGGTTTCATGTGCTTACTGCTTTCCACGAACCATTGGTTAGTCTTCCTAACTTCGAAACCTTCCTGGAAGATTAACTCAAATTAATACACATAAAACCTTATACATTCAGTCATTCCTCACCATGAAAAGATACTGCAATCGTTTCCTCACTAAAACTTGATTGTTCTCTCTGTTTTCTTTTGTTACTTTCTAATAGAGAATGAGATGCCCGGAATACAGAACAAGCTGATGATGTTATGTTTAACAGAGTATAAAAGGGTAGAGTTAGTAAATAGATTGATCCCTAGGTTTTAATCGGTCATTTCCTTATTTAACTGAATTTCCTCACTAACCCCGTTAGTGGCCGTTGCATCCTGTGACCCAAACTCTAATTAAAATTTATTTATGATCCAAATACAACTATGGTCACTTTGTTGTGACCCAAAATCAAAATATCCCAAATTGATTGGAAATCAAAATTATACTCTCTCCATTAATCATAATGTTTGATTATTAATTAAATCCTAATTATAAAGATGTATATTCTTTGTCTTTTTATGTTTTTCCATGCAAGAATCAAAATCATGTAGAGGTCAGAGAACCACTTAATCCCGTTTGAGACCATCAAACAAACTTTGATTATCTCCATATCATTATGTATCTTTTCCATGAGAACATCTTCGACTTGATTTGCAGACCCTATTGTAGAACCAGCAATGGATGACAGATCAATACATCGCTGTGTAACTTAAACAGGGATGAAGAGAAAATCTCCCGTACTTGATATTGCTTTCTTACAATTTTTCTATGCAACCAAACAAGTCATAGGGTTAGTTCCACAGCCACGTCATGGACTATTTGGATCATTAGATGTATAAAATCTGACGGATATGGTGTTTTTTCAAAAGGGTTTGTCAAAACCTTTTGTTACAGGATCCCGACCCAAAAGAGAATCCACCAAAAGATGTATAGTAGAAACTCTTTAAATTAATAGCCCTTGAACCAGAGAAATCTATTAATTTAGAGAGATTATTAATTTAGCGAGTTAAATTTTAGCTTGTGCAAGCCTAGTTGGGTCATCAAATGTTATTATTTTAAAGAGATAATTAATTTAACGAGTATTAATTTAAAGAGTTTCTACTGTACAATGGTTGTACTGTTCTTTAAATTTGAACAGTACACTTTCTTGTTCATTAACTTTAAGCAGTACATTAATTGTGGTCCTCTATAGACGTCTGCACAATCAATCCTTCTTCCATTTCGTTTCAAAATCCATAAACATGTGATCATTTCTTTCGTCGAATTTGTCTCCAGGTTGAGGTATCTGAATTCTAGGGTTTTGATACAATTATTTCACTTTATTTTTTCAAAAAGAGGCATATGCCTCAAAGATATTGATAGTATTTTATCGAGATAGGGATATGTTATATGAACGAGTTGAGAATTTGAAATTCATAAATTAGAATTTAAACATGGATCTCATGTCATTATGATCTCTGATCGAGTGTGTAGCCTCAATCACATCGCCAGTTCCACTAGAGATCGTTGCAAAATTTGTGAGAGAGTATTTGTGATCGCTGCTGGGGGTGATTGTCCCGCTTCTTGCATGACCTCTGCCAACTTCTGGCCTCCTTTTTTACGGGTTGCTACGTTATACGTCGCCTCGAGATGGTTTAGCCTTGCTTGTAATGCATCATCGATATCCCTCGTTTGGACTTCATTTTCCCCGCAGGAGTCCCCGCTTGGATAAACTAGAAACCTCATGTCGACGATATCGTGATCGTCCTGAATCCTCATCAAATTGTTCATCGAGCGTTGTGTACTTATTTCGGTTGAACTCTCTCCTCGTCGTCTCCCTTTGCGTGGGATTTCCTCCCGACGTCCTTTTGGACTGGTCAGGAATTCGGACTACGTCCTCCTTCTGTTTTTAGACACATTTATGTCTGGGATTAACGTCAGACAACCCTTCCGAGTGGCTACTTCCATAGACTCGGACCCCCTTTCTCCTTCGTGGGGATTGATCCTCGGAAGCCTCGTTTAAGGTATCCGGCAGAATGATGTGGGCTTCATCTTCTAATTTCTCCAGGGGTTTTCCTATTCGGGGGCGTCCTACGGAACAGTAGATGACTCCTCGTTTTTCTCCTGGTGCCTTAACCTTCTATTTTTCTTTTTCAATCTCATCTTTCGTCGTTCTAACTTTCTCATTTGTTCTTCTTGCGCCTTTTGAGATTTCATGATGGCCTCGTGGGTGGAAATATTGTTATCATGACTAGAGGAGTCCTCTTTTCGCGTCGTTGTGTTAACTACCGTGTTCAGTAGTCCTCCATTTTAAGTTAGGTGAATTTAATCCCGATCCTTGGATGAGGCATCTTTTTCGTCGATTTAGTCCTTCATAATACAGTAGAAACTCTTTAAATTAATACTCGTTAAATTAATTATTTCTTTAAAATAATAACATTTGATGATCCCAACTAGGCGTGCACAAGCTAAAATTTAACTCGCTAAATTAATAATCTCTCTAAATTAATGGATTTCTATGGTCCCAGGACTATTAATTTAAAGAGTTTCTATTGTATTGGTTATCGGGCTGTCATTCTCCTGGACAGATATTGTTTGCCTGATCCTCTCCATGGTTCGTGCGAGCATATCGTCCCGTCACCATCGTCTTTCCTACCAGAGACACAATGATACTCAAGTTGTCTTTTTTCGATCAAGCTACCTCCTCCTGCACGTCATACTTTTAATGGGTAAAAATCAGTTTTGTCTATTGAGTACTTTTTTCCATTTTTTGAAATGTTTCTCAACGCCTACAAAATTTTATTTTCAATATTTTTATGGTTGATGTGAGTGATGATATATTCTTTAATCTTTCTTCCTTGTTTAAATATGAGTTTCTAAAAGGGATTTTGGGTTGTTACGAGTTTTAAGATGCGAGAATACCTCAAAAGTCCTTTAACCTTGGCATCTATTCAACTGTCGTAGCATGTCTTTATTCTACGAAGTCTAATTGGTTAGATCTCTTCAAAATCAATCATGGAGGAGGTTTTGTGAACCTCTGCAAGAAGTCAATGCCATCTATGATGTTCTAACCATAAACTCTCGTGAACATCTTTAGGAAGGTGATAAAATGACTTTAAAGGATTAAATCGAGAAGAACAAGCGATGCTTTAGATCGAATACTTTTGAAGGATCTATAGGAATTTGAAGCCGTAAAATCATGTAAATATTGCTGTGTCCGAGATCAACTCGTTAAGTTTTGGAGAAATAAACAAAAAAAGAAAGAATTTCTCTTAGAATATTTTTGAAACCTTTTCAAGGGAGGTAGAGGAAATATTTACACCTCCCTGTTTCTAGTGCCAAAATGTAGTTGTATAATTCTGTCTAACCACATCCATGAAGATCTAAATACTAATAAAATATACACATTCAAGATTCAAAGTAAATACTAGATATAAAGAACGTGAAACTACGTACGAATACAATTATGTAACGTGGTTCGGTCTTGTAGACCTACATCCACAGTGAAGAAACTGTATCTTATTTACGAGGGTCTTACCCTTTGGTGAGGTACAAATATCTCTCAAACTTCCAACTCTCTTTTTCCATAATTCTCTTTTTAATTCTAATATCATTCAATATTACATGTCAATTTCCTTCTACATGGACGGGAATTTATGAGAAAAGTATATTTGTATAGAAATGAAATGATGCTTTCGGGCTTGTGAAGACATGTAAATCTCTTCGTCGCTTGGACCGGCTCTTTATTATTCCCCATCAAAGTATATCGTATTGCTTCTTCTTCGGGTCTTACCGTCTTGCTCCTTATTCGGGCAGCACCATTTATCGCCCTTCGTATGAGTTTTTGACACGATGTACTTTCGTCTACAGATGTATCGCATCTCTTCAGTTTCTTATTAAATGCAATATTCTTCTTTTATACTTGACCGTCAGTATGATTTGACCATACCTTACACGCGTCCTTCATGAGGAGAAACGGTAGATATCTTTGGTTCTGGTGTAATCACCTTTTGGGCCCTTATTCGGTGTATCTTTCACACCTTCTTATTATGTGATCACCTCATGTGAATGATTACATGTGACTATCGAGTATATGGATTATGTTCACCCGTGGATTGAACATGGATGTTGAGTTCAGACATAGTAGATGAATATCTAGTTCTTTTGGTTACTGAAGTTCAGTTATGTCTATGAACGGCTATCTCTTTTTTTAATACAATAAAAATAATTAGCTAAATTAAAAGATATTCATACATTGAATAGCCGTGATACTTAATATCCAAATTATCTAGCTAGTATATTTTAATTTTTGATGTTCAAGAGAAGTTAATTGCTGTCTTTATCAATCGGATGTTAACCCACAAATATTTTCTTTTTGAATTTTGGTTGACCTAATATGAGCGATTAGTTCTTCATGGTAATAAAAAAATTCAAATCAAACTTGAACAACAACTTCATTATATAATCACACATTCATCAAAACACAATTAGGTTTGAATAACTAGATGAAAAAAAGGATTTGAGGTGGCTCGGTTGGGGAAGAAAACGGCGGTAAGAAAAGAATAGAGTGTGATTTCTAATTTAAAAACAATGTCAAAAAAAGGATTTGATTGTGGGGTGGAAAAAAGACGTGTACAGTATAAAAACAATGTCAAAATCTAAAAAAAAAAGTAGGATTTAGGAACTTTAAAATTATCTGGATGGTACTTAGGATTATTGGGGATGAAAATTAATGTACATGGAAAATAAAGAAAACAGGGGTAGGAAATATGTAAGACCATGTGTAAAGGAAATATTCTTGCAGTATTGTCAGGACCTGTAATGTTTTGTTGTCAATATGAATTGCTACCTCCTCCTGCACGTCATACTTTTAATGGGTAAAAATCAGTTTTGTCTATTGAGTACTTTTTTCCATTTTTTGAAATGTTTCTCAACGCCTACAAAATTTTATTTTCAATATTTTTATGGTTGATGTGAGTGATGATATATTCTTTAATCTTTCTTCCTTGTTTAAATATGAGTTTCTAAAAGGGATTTTGGGTTGTTACGAGTTTTAAGATGCGAGAATACCTCAAAAGTCCTTTAACCTTGGCATCTATTCAACTGTCGTAGCATGTCTTTATTCTACGAAGTCTAATTGGTTAGATCTCTTCAAAATCAATCATGGAGGAGGTTTTGTGAACCTCTACAAGAAGTCAATGCCATCTATGATGTTCTAACCATCAACTCTCGTGAACATCTTTAGGAAGGTGATAAAATGACTTTAAAGGATTAAATCGAGAAGAACAAGCGATATTGCTTTAGATCGAATACTTTTGAAGGATCTATAGGAATTTGAAGCCGTAAAATCATGTAAATATTGCTGTGTCCGAGATCAACTCGTTAAGTTTTGGAGAAATAAACAAAAAAAGAAAGAATTTCTCTTAGAATATTTTTGAAACCTTTTCAAGGGAGGTAGAGGAAATATTTACACCTCCCTGTTTCTAGTGCCAAAATGTAGATGTATAATTCTGTCTAACCACATCCATGAAGATCTAAATACTAATAAAATATACACATTCAAGATTCAAAGTAAATACTAGATATAAAGAACGTGAAACTACGTACGAATACAATTATGTAACGTGGTTCGGTCTTGTAGACCTACATCCACAGTGAAGAAACTGTATCTTATTTACGAGGGTCTTACCCTTTGGTGAGGTACAAATATCTCTCAAACTTCCAACTCTCTTTTTCCATAATTCTCTTTTTAATTCTAATATCATTCAATATTACATGTCAATTTCCTTCTACATGGACGGGAATTTATGAGAAAAGTATATTTGTATAGAAATGAAATGATGCTTTCGGGCTTGTGAAGACATGTAAATCTCTTCGTCGCTTGGACCGGCTCTTTATTATTCCCCATCAAAGTATATCGTATTGCTTCTTCTTCGGGTCTTACCGTCTTGCTCCTTATTCGGGCAGCACCATTTATCGCCCTTCGTATGAGTTTTTGACACGATGTACTTTCGTCTACAGATGTATCGCATCTCTTCAGTTTCTTATTAAATGCAATATTCTTCTTTTATACTTGACCGTCAGTATGATTTGACCATACCTTACACGCGTCCTTCATGAGGAGAAACGGTAGATATCTTTGGTTCTGGTGTAATCACCTTTTGGGCCCTTATTCGGTGTATCTTTCACACCTTCTTATTATGTGATCACCTCATGTGAATGATTACATGTGACTATCGAGTATATGGATTATGTTCACACGTGGATTGAACATGGATGTTGAGTTCAGACATAGTAGATGAATATCTAGTTCTTTTGGTTACTGAAGTTCAGTTATGTCTATGAACGGCTATCTCTTTTTTTAATACAATAAAAGTAATTAGCTAAATTAAAAGATATTCATACATTGAATAGCCGTGATACTTAATAGCCAAATTATCTAGCTAGTATATTTTAATTTTTGATGTTCAAGAGAAGTTAATTGCTGTCTTTATCAATCGGATGTTAACCCACAAATATTTTCTTTTTGAATTTTGGTTGACCTAATATGAGCGATTAGTTCTTCATGGTAATAAAAAAATTCAAATCAAACTTGAACAACAACTTCATTATATAATCACACATTCATCAAAACACAATTAGGTTTGAATAACTAGATGAAAAAAAGGATTTGAGGTGGCTCGGTTGGGGAAGAAAACGGCGGTAAGAAAAGAATAGAGTGTGATTTCTAATTTAAAAACAATGTCAAAAAAAGGATTTGATTGTGGGGTGGAAAAAAGACGTGTACAGTATAAAAACAATGTCAAAATCTAAAAAAAAAAGTAGGATTTAGGAACTTTAAAATTATCTGGATGGTACTTAGGATTATTGGGGATGAAAATTAATGTACATGGAAAATAAAGAAAACAGGGGTAGGAAATATGTAAGACCATGTGTAAAGGAAATATTCTTGCAGTATTGTCAGGACCTGTAATGTTTTGTTGTTAATATGAATTGTTATGGGAAATAAGATTTTCCACGTGTGGTATATAGGATACACTCCATCATTTATATCTATATGAATTCAGCTTTTATGCTTATTAGGTGTGGAACAACCCGACATCAATATAGCTATGTAGGTGTGGAAAAACTCGGTAACACTAATATATATTGTTTGAAGAAGGAGTTTGTCCATATACATTGTTTGTGCATTTCCAGTGACTTAGTCACTTTGACGTATGGGAAAACATGAATTGTTTTCCAAATCTTGCTCATGATTTCTTTAAAGTGAAATGTTATTCCTGCTGGGCACCCCTTCTAAGGATGATGTGATCACCCATTCCCACTTTCAGTTTCAGTTTCAGAGACAGATCAGATTTGCGCAGCGAAAGCTTCGAGGAGTTGACTCCGTTAATTAGTTAACTTCTGATATGTGTATTATGTTGTTTATTTTATTTGCAAACCAAATGACTATTGTATATGTATCATTTGAGAGAAGTTATTGTATATATATTCCTGAGCGGGGCTAGTATTGGGTTAAGTTCTATAGCAGGTTTTCTAATTGAATGTTTAAGTAAATATTTTAGATCCCTAGTGCCTCTTTGTTTAGTTAATCTCTTGGATTAGTTAGCTGCTAGCTTTGGGGGCGCTACACAAATTATATTTTTATACTTTCCTGAATCTCTCTTGTAGAGAATTTTAAAGATCTTTGATAGAGAAAATCTGCTAAAGAACCAAAACATTGGATCTAATATCTCTGTTAGTAACAATCAATCCTCGAAAGAATCAAGTATGAACCTAACTGAGAAACGTTCTCAAGAGGATAAAATACTTGTTGGAAAAGAGATTGACTCAAAAATTGTGCTCCTAACGCAATAAATTAAGGACGTTTTATTGAAAGATGAATCTGATCTTGATACATTATCTTTTTGTTAAGAAAAAGGTAATGAAGAAATCCAGTGTTTCAAGTGTCATAGATTCAGACATATGGCAAAAATTATCTATCTGAAAATCTCATAATGCAATAAGGCTTACATCTCTACTCTAGATGATATCACTGAGGACAAAACCCTGTGAAGGAGTATCTAGCGTTGTAACGCACTTCTTTCCAAATCTAACCGTGATGTATCATGTGAGTCTGATCAACTCCTGAAAAACTGTTTAGAAAAACTTGTGTGGGGAATTAATGAAAATCAACGACTATGTCTAGAACTTAAAAACCTTATGAAACCCTTGTCAGATAAAACTCAAGAGGTAAAGTCTGAGCAAGAAAAATTGGTTGACAAACCAAAAGGGTCAGAAGCTATTTTTTCTGATACCATGTTAAGTTCTTTATGTGGAGAAAATAACCAAACTGCAATCTTGTATGGAAATCTCCAACAAAATAAATTCATCAAGGCACTTCGCAAAGGGATAAAGATTCTGAAGGCTGGTGAGTTTATTAGATCTCAAAAGATGTTGCAGACTCTTGCAATAACAAGAGAAATAAAAACACAAAGTAACACAACCTATTTTTTTTATAAATCATCTTAAGGATGTCTTTGTTACCAATGATGAGATTAATCCTCACCTCAACATACACCGATTGTGTTGAATATTGCGTCCTCACTTATTTCTCAAATTTATTTTATTTTTTTGTGAGGAGGCATAAAATTGGGCAGGAGTTACAAGACTGTTCTTTTGGAAGGTAGAAATAATCTTATGATCGATATCTTTCACTTTTAGGATAAATATTTTCGGTTTCCGTAAACCAAACAATATCATTCCTTGATTTTATTCTATTATATAGATGTACATATATGTTCTTCTAGCCTGAAAGAAGACTACCTAATCAATGGAGAAATCAGTGAAAGATGGGTCGTCTCTTGATGATTTAGCACTTTGTGCATCAGTTATAACTGAAACTCATGATGTCTCTTAACATGATAATGTCCGAGATTCTCTAAGAAAACATATTGTTGCTGTTAAAAGTTGTATTAGACACCATGAAATAATGATAAAGGATTCAAAAGAAACACTAGCTGATCTTCACTCTCAACTATTTAAGTTGAACAAATCCTCTACTGGAAAAGGAAGAGCTCAGGGGACCTTGAGTCCAAGATTCGAAAGCGATCTTCACAAGATGCGCAATTAAAGAAAATAAACATTAGTATTTGATTTATTTCGATTATTGTATAAGTTCTATTTTGAATAAAATTATCATTATTTATGAATAAAGTTATTATTTTATAATTTTTCTTGTGATAGTTTCCGATTTCATAGCATGTGCTTGAATGTCTATATTTTGCTATATGTTTCGTTCTATGAGATGTCTGATTCCGGTTTTCAAAAACTTGATATTAGATCTCATATGTTGTTAACCCTTATGGTTTTTGTGACTTTTTGATTTAGCGGGATTGAGTTCAAGCCCTTGTTGGCAGGCTTTATCAAAAGATAATAAGGAGTTCTGATTGAAACTCATATTTTAAAAAGTCACAATATATTGAATCAATTTATTTTTACATGAGTTGTATTTAGCATAAAAGCATACGTGTTTCGGGTTTTCAACTTTTACTATTGACGCATTAGTTAAAACCGATTCAACCTTTATCTGGAAAATGTTGCTTTTTGTTGTTGTTCTTTTGTTCGTGCGAGAGGATGACAACGCAATGGGGGAGAGTTCTAACTTGAACTTCCGCTTAATGATATATCTTTCTGGGGATAATATGATGCGGAATCTAAGGTAATGAATTTGTTAGTTAATCGTTTTCCTGTTTAAGAAAATCCTTTTTATATTGTATGTATTTTTCTTTTGCTTAACAAAATTTTGGTACAATTGATATGATTTCCATTATGCTTGTATGGATGTGTGTGTGTGTGTGTGTGATTCAATTGTTTTCGGTTAAGAAAAACTGTGTAAATTTATTTGATTTAGTGTTTGATATCTTCTTTATTGTTTGGTATCAAGTGTTTTTGATTAACGAAATTTCGGTGCAATTGCGGTGCTATAATGTCTATGCTTATTTCAATTGCCTCCGGTTAAGAGAAATAATTATGCAAGTTAATTTATTTTGGTTTGTATGTGTTGTTTATGGCTTAACAAAATAAGGGATAATTTGTTTAGTCCAATTCGATTCCGGATAAGAGAAAATAGGTTTATTATCTTAGTTATACTTATCAAATTAAAGGATTCGGTTATTCAAGTCTAATCGAATTCCTTGACAAGAAACACTAGTTAACTAACCTAGTACTTGTCTTGTCTAAAGTGGAAGGTCTAAGTTATTTTTTGAATAATTAGAACCTGATGAGAAAAATAAAGTTAATTCTGATCTTTATTTTGGTCGTATCGAAATTGTTAGAGCACTGCTCGGTCGAACTCGCAGTCGTTGCTATATCAAGCTTGTTGTCAAGTTTAGTTGCCAAAACTATATATCTTGATTTCTAGTCTACTTATAGATAAGTCTCGTACTAGGATAGTTAAGTATAGTTGATCTCTAGAATCCACGACGTTCATCATATGACGACGGAGAACTATTCAAGGAACTGGCGGAACATCATCGACAAAAGATATCACTCAAAAGTCTATATATTATATCTCCTATTTTGAGACAACAGTCATATTGTTATATGGACTTCGATTATACACATTTGGTATTTCGATCCGAGTTTATCTATTTATCGAAATATGTTTTGCTAAGCTTTCGCTTTAGCCAAGTTCATCTTTACTCGTGAAGAAAGTGATCTTATGTTTCAATAACTTGAAAGTCGCTTTGATAAAAAAAAAGTTTGTGAATAAAAACTTTATAACATCCTCTAAGAATGTTTCAATGATTGAAATGAGAGTTTAGAACATGTAACTATCTTTGGATATAAGCGTAGTGCGTTTGCACATTAGTGTCTAAGTCCAAAAACCGGGAACCTAAAGTATGCATATTTGTATGTGTACAAATGGTTGATAGAGACTGGGTAAGTATGGAGGAAGTTCACGTCCGTAAATTTTTGCTAAATTTGGAAACTTAAAACAAACTCAATCCGGTTACCTAAGTATGCGTACCCGTACGTATACTGGCGGAAAGTTTACGTCCGTGAATTTCTGCTGAGTTTGGAGACTTAAACAAACTTAAATCCGGTTACTTAATTACGCATACCCGTACGCATGCCTAAGTAGGTTACTTTCTAAAATCGGTCCGTTCATGAACTCAAACATTTATATAATAAGGAATGCAATCTTTGCAAACCGTGTCTATAAAGTTCATGAGTCGATTCAAGTGAATCAAACCTGAAAATGCGGGGGTCTAACAACCACACACCCAACAATTCGTTTGGAAATCTGAGAGGACTTACTCCAATATACTTTCTAGAGAATCAACTAGACAGTCAGACTCAATCTAGAGTAAAGTATATCAAAGAGTATAATATCTCTTGTTTCGAGAAATATGTGTTGGCAAGCTTTCGATTTATCCATGTTCATCTTTACTCGTGATGAAAGTCATGTTCATCTTTACTCGTGATGAAAGTCATGTTCGAAATCAAGCTTAAGCGAGATATACTCAGCTCGAAATGAAAGTCATCTTTACTCGTGATGAAAGTCAAGCTTAAGCGAGATATACTCAGCTCAAAATCTCAAATGTGTATAAGAAAACTCTATCGTAATACGATAGACTTATGTCTCAATATATGAGATAGAGTAGAAATAGACTTTCCTAGTGATAGATGAGTTTAAGTCTCCACATACCTTTTGTCGATGAAGTTCCAAAAGATCCCCTTAGTAGTTTTGCATCTTCAAATGATGAACGCCATGAAATATTAGCTCAACTACACAATCTATGTCCTAGTCCGAGACATCTATAAATAGGCTAGAAATCAAGACTTATAGTTTTGATCACTAACATTGACAAACATGCTTGATATAGCAACGCATGCGAGTTCGACCGAGCAGTGCTCTAACAATCTCCCCATTTTTCAATTTTAGTGACAATACTATCAATACATATGGATTACAAAATAAATAAAAATTGTAGCTTCTCATCCAAATGCTTGATCTCCTTGGCATCTTCAACACGACTCGAAATCTTCGTCACTTCCAAGTACTCCAATGATTCCAAATGTTGTAAGTTTAAAATCATCGTTGTTGAGGATCCATAGAGATAACAATGAGAAAACAAATACTCTCAATCATTGTTATACAATGTCATAGTATTATTACACAGTATCAAAGTTCAATTGTATCACAACTTTGACAACAATACTATGGTGATATGTATCAGTCTCCCTTAGTCAATACTTCATCTCAATATGAAAACCACTCCCCCTTACATAATGACCCAAAAACCATATGTATTTGTAGTGTGAACTACACATTAATTCTCCCCCTTTTTGTCAATAAAATTGGCAAAGTTACGAAAAATTAGTGGAATCCTAATGAAATTTTCATAGAGATACTTCATGACCAAAAGCGAATAACATACCAACAAATTTACATGCAATCATATAGCCGAAGCTACAAGATAACCCCTATAATATTCCACCGCCGCAATCTCCACAAGGATATGGAAATTAAGCACAAGTTCAAAAGAATTCTTCCCCATAAAATGTCATTCCGAGAGAACAACAAAGGCGACCTTGTTTTTACAAGAAAAGAAAGATTTCTTTAGAAATAACCAAATCACATGAAATCATGAATTTGTATCAAAAAGAATAATTGATTTAACCACAAGAGAACCCATGATTAATTCAATTGGAATACACAACTAAATTAACCACAAGAGCGTGATCGATTTAATTGGCCATACTTGACATAAAAGAACTTACGGAGCAACACAACTAAATAAATCATGAGAATAATCAATTCAATTGGTCATGCTCAAACATAAGAAGACTTATGGAGAAATACAGTACATACACAAAAATGTGGGTCGGAGATCGACCAATACTGCGGAATAAACAAGGATTCGTTCTATCTTTCATCGCCATTTGCACAATGACATAATAGGCTTAATCCTTGTAAACAAAAATTATATCCTTTATTTTATCAAACTAATGGCATAAAGGATTTAACTTTTGTTTGTCAAAAGTTCTTTTATCAATACTTTCATATCAACATATAATAGAGATAACTTTGGAACACGTATGAGACAATCACAGTTCACGGACGTAAACAACATATCTCATACCAATTTGCAATATATAAAATCATAAAGATTAAAATTGTAGAAATCATCTTCCAAAATACTTAGATTTAAACAAATAAATCTTAAAACATAAAGATGAAAATATTGGAAATAGCTATGAGTACTCACAATAATGGCTATTTCAAACCCTAGTTATTCTTCTAAACAAAAGCAAGAATAAAATTCTCATAAGAAGATTTACTAGACAAAGAATAAAAAAAAAAAACTCTAAAAATAAAGATCAATCACAGGTGATAATTAGAGTTCCGGTACGGAAGCTTCACTATTTCCAAGACCTTCAATCTTATGACAAACAAAAATGACAGTATCTTCAGACACGTTTTTGAGACGATCCTTAAGTCGTGTCTTCATTAGAGCAAGACCGGTGTTGACCTTTATCAATTCAGTTCTTAACCCATCAGCTCTTTTAGAGTATTAACAACCAACAGTTTTGCATAGTTAAACTTATTGATAAAGTCTTGAACAACTTCATTAGAAATATCTTCATCATCCTCAACATCTGACAAGACAATAAAAGAGTGAGAAGATGTGTCATCAATTTCCTCAAGAGTTCCTTTTTCCTTCTCCTCGAGTGTGAGAATAAAACCCTGGTCAAGAAAGCCTTTTGGAAAATAACACGTTCCTGAAGGAGAAGCCATTCTTGAGAGAAAAAGTAGCCTGGAGTATACGTACTTTTCTACAGATGGTTTTGGTATTTAAACGGTTTCATAGAAACCGTGAGACTAGGGTTTCCAAAGTCGGTTCGTGATAAGCAGCAAGGATACCCGTACGAACACAAGCTTGGCCCATTACACAAAAGGCAACTCGAAAAGAAAAGTACTCAATTAACATGACAATACAACAATAATGTATGCCTATGTGAGAAACCTCACAAAACTTAACTCAATAAAAATTGTATACATACATGAAACAATTCTTAGAGTTAGAGCAACAATTTTTCAACAAAAGAAAAAACGATTTCTCAAAGACAGATTACAATACTTAAGCAGAAATGTTTATGCATGACTATCTAGCTAAGAATGATAAGAGGATAGCACAGAAAATCGGAGAAACATTTTTCCGACAAGTATACCTGATCATATCTCACCCAACCAGGATTTTCGTGAGTGAGAAATCAACCTTGTGATTAATCAGCACAAGTATGAGCTCTGAGCTCATTAAGTGAATGTTGTTTCTGGTTAAACCTATTTTTCCTAATTTTTGGAGGAAAACCATTATGATGTGAAAACTTATCATAAAACTTACTATCATCAAGATATGACGAATAGTGTTGATCCTTACCTGAAGAAATTTGCTCAGAGGAAATTGCCAGCCTGTTGATAATCTTTTTATATCCTTCAATTATTCTTTTTAGGTTGTCTTCCAGATTTCCCTTGTTTCCTTCTTCTGATATCTTTTTCACATCATCAACAACGTAATCTCCCTTCTTAATTGAAGAATATCTGTGAGTTCTTCTTCGTAGGTTGGTTTAGGGAGACTGTTATATGTTTGAACATTTTAGGAACACATTGAACTGACTTTCCTGGTGGGGTACACAGGGTGACTACTAAACCCAATTGGTTTAGACATACGAATGTCAGTTACACCTTTGAGAATTAAATCTAAGGTGTGTTGGAGACGAATAATAGACTTTTCATTCAATCTGTAATTCCTCTTTTTTTTACCTATCTGTTTTATATTACAAAAGATACACACTTTCTGATCACCTGAGTGACTAGTCAGAACAATCTTATTACCATCGTTGGGAGAATTTTTCCTTTCATGTGATGTGGACATTCCTTGATTAGGGGAAGACACGAGCACTTTTTTTTTGCAGGAAGGGATTTCAGTTTAGCTTCAAGAACTGATTCTTTTACAGTTAAATCCGAAGAAATAGGTGTGGTGGACTCTTTTGAACACTCTTGAAAGGAGATTTTACTTAAAAGATTTTCAATTTTCAAAGCATCCTTTTTGAGATTTTCCTCTTGAAGGATCTTAGAACGAGAGTCACGCTCACTTACCATACCGGCTAGAATATTGACTTTGTGTTTCAATTGGTTGACATTATCATCCTGAATTCTAACAAGTTTTAGAATCACTACACTTTCTTTGGCTGCATTCCTTTCAACTTCAGAGTCAAACTCTTCAGTAAGGTCGTCAGGGAAACACTTGTCAATATATGTATGTTTCCTTGGAACACAGGGCTCTTCTATATTAGATATTGACAAATATTTCCCTTGAATAGACTTTAAAGAAACAAACTCTTTATTTTTGGTGATGCTTTTATCAGAGACAATATCGTCCATCCTCATATCGCTACAAACACAGACTTATAAGGTCTTTAGCGTGTTTGCTTGCTCTGGTACCAATTGAAAATGCGGGGGTCTAACAACCGCACCCAACAATTTGTTTGGAAATATGAGATGACTTAATCCAATATACTTTCTAGAGAATCAACTACACAGTCAGACTCAATCTAGAGTAAAGTATATCAAAGAGTATAATATCTCTTATCTTATAATAGAAAATCAAACAGATAGAAATCCGTGAGCCTAATGATTATGTGAAACAACTTGAAAGGCACCAAAGACCAATGTTCAAGTGTCAATTAATGTAAATCAACAACCAAAGGTTGGATATTCTAATTGATTGATCCTAATGCACAAACTGTGATATTTTAATTATATAACAAAATGTAATGCGGAAAAGAAATAACACACCAAAGTTTTGTTAACGAGGAAACCGAAAATGTTGAAAAACCCCGAGACCTTGTCCATATTTAACACCATACTGTATTAAGCCTTTACAGACACTAGCCTACTACCAATTAACTTCGGACTGGACTGTAGTTGAACCCTAACCAATCTCACACTGATTCAAGGTACAATTGCGCTCCTTACATCTCTAATCCTAGCAGGATACTACGCACTTGATTCCCTTAGATGATCCCACCCACAACAAAGAGTTGCTGCGACCCAAGGTCGAAGGCTTGATAAACAAATCTGTCTCAAACAGAAAAGTATATAGGATTGAATAATCTGTCTCCCACAGAAATACCCAAGAGTTTTTGTTCTGTCTTTTGATAAATCAAGGTGAACAAGAACCAATTGATAAACCGGTCTTATATTCCCGAAGAACAGCCTAGTATTATCAATCACCTCACAATAATCTTAATCGACTCGCGAAACAAGATACTGTGAATTCGCAAGCGATGAGACGAAGATGTTTGTGATTACTTATTTTATCTTGCCTATCGGAGATATAAATCTCAATACAATCATACAATTGTACTCGTACGATAGATACAAAAAGATCAGATCACTTAACTACAAGAAAAGTAGTTCGGTCTGGCTTGACAATCCCAATGAACCCTGAACCCTGAAACCTAAGGTTAAAATGAGAATCGACTCTATCTATGCAACTAGTATCACACAGGAGGTATGGATATTAGGTTTCCAAGTTGCTAGAGTTATCGTTTATATAGTTTTCAAATCAGAGTTTGCAATCTAAGTTACCTTGGTAACAAAGCATTCAATATTCACCGTTAGATGAAAAACCTGATTAAACCAAGCTAATATATTTCAACCGTTAGATCGAACTTAGCTTGTTACACACAAATGAAATGTACCCTTATTTAGGTTTATGTAACCGTACCCAAATGTGTACACCATGTTGGTTCAATAATATTTAACCGAGGTTAGCCATATGATTACTCTCATATTTACCTTATTCATCTTAACCATAACTAGTTCAAATGACTTCAAATGAAACTAGTTAAAGATTTGTTCAATTGCATAGAAGACACAATTGAAACAAAATCGGTTTGATTCATTTGAATCAATCATGAACATTATAGCCACGGTTTTCAGAGATTGCATTTCTTATAATTTAAATGTTTAAGCTCAAGAACTGACCGATTTGATAAATTAAGCATCTTAAGTATGCATATGGGTATGCGTACTTAAGCAGCTGCATTTGAGTTTGTTAAGTTTCCAAACTCAGCAAAAAATTTCGGTTCGAAAACTTCCGCCAGTATGCGTACGGGTACGCATACTTAACCTGTCTCCTTCACCAATTTCGCATACACACATATGCATACACATGGCTTCCGGTTTATGAATTTATACGCTAATGTGCAAACACACTATATATGCTTATATCCAAAGATGGTTACATAATCTCAACTCTTCATTTCAATCATTGAAACTTTCTTAGAGGATGACAATAGCCGTTTTCACACACTATTAGCATCAAAGCAATTTTCAAGTTATTAAAATGTCAACATGACTTTTGTCGCGAGTAAAGATGAACATGGATAAAGCGAAAGCTTTCCAACACATATTTCGAGAAATATGTAAGCGAGATATACTCAGCTCGAAATATCAAATGTGTATAAGAAAACTATATCGTAACACGACTTATGTCTCAATATAATAGATAAAGTAGAAATAAACTTTCCTAGTGATAGATGAGTTTAAGTCTCCACATACCTTTTGTCGACGAAGTTTCACAAGCTTCCCTTAGTAGTTCTTCGTCTTCAAATGATGAACGCCGTGAAATCTAAGTTATACTACACAATCTATGTCCTAGTCCGAGACATCTATAAATAGGCTAGAATCAAGAATTATAGTTTGATCACTAACATTGACAAACATGCTTGAGATACAAAAGTATGCGAGTTTGACCGAGCAACGCTCTAACAAAATCGATTTTTCTTCGATTGTATCTTGTATAATTCTATAAGATCTAAGCAATTGAACAACTCTCTAGCTATTTCTTTTGAAGTCATTTGAACTAGTTGTGGTGAAGATAAATAAGTTTTATGTGAAGGTGCTCATATGGCTAACCATTGGTTAACTACTGTTGAACCAACTAAGTGTACACGTTTAGGTACGTTGATCAAACCTAAATGAAGTTACATTTCATCTGTGTATGACAAGCTAAGTTCGATCTAACAGTTGAAAGATATTAGCTTGAATCTAATCAGGTTTTCATCTAACGTTGAATATTGAATGCTTTGTTACCACGGTAACTTAGATTGCAAACCATGATTTGAGATCTATATAAAGGATAACTCTAGCAACTGGGAAACCTAATCCCCAGAACTCATGTGTGATACTATTTGTATTAGCTAGAGCCGATTCTCCTTTAACCTTAGGTTTTTCACGAAACCATGTAAGTTAACGGCTTGAAGACTTCATTGGGATTGTAAAGCCAGACCCAACTATTTTCTATGTAGTTGTGTGATATGATCTTGTTGTTTCTATCGTATAGGTACAATCATAAGATTTTCTTGAGATTTATATCTCTTATAGGAAAGATAGAAAATAAGTCACAAACATCTTCGTCTCATTATTTGTGATTCTGCAATATCTTTTTTCGGTAGTCGATTAAGATTATTGTGAGGTGATTGATAATTCTAGGTTGTTCTTCGGGAATATAAGTCCGGGTTATCAATTGGTTCCTGTTCACCTTGATTAATCAAAATACGGAACAAAACTCGTAGGTATTTTTGTGGGAGACAGATTTATCTATTACTGTAAACTTTTCTGTATGAGACAGATTTTTTTATTATAATCTTCGACTCTGGGTCGTAGCAACTCTTAGTTGTGAGTGAGATCAGCTAAGGGAATCAAGTGCGTAGTATCCTGCTGGGATCAGAGACGTAAGGAGTGCAACTATACCTTGAATCGGTGTGAGATTGATTAGGGTCCAACTACAATCCAGACCGACGTTAGTTTATAGTAGGCTAGAGTCTGTAGCTGATTAATACAGTGTGGTGTTCAAAACTGGACTAGGTCCCTGGGGTTTTCTGCATTTGCGGTTTCCTCGTTAACAAAAATTCTGGTGTATGTGTTATTCTTTTCCTCATTATATTTTGTTATATAATTGAAATATCACAGGTTTAGCATTGTTTCGATCAATTGGTAAATCCAACCTTGGTTGTTGATTGAAATTGATTGATCCTTGAACATTGGTCTTTGGTACTGTTCAAGTTTATATCTCTTATATTCAATCGGGGTCGCAGATTTCTATTGGTTGATTGCAGATTGAATTGAGAGATAGAGATATTAACTCTTTGATATATGTTTCTTATGATTGAATCTAACTGTCTAGTTGATTCTCTTGAAAGTATATTGGAGTTAGTCCATACATATTGCTAACCAAAATATTGGGTGAGGTTGTTAGACCCCCTCTTTTTGAATTGGTATCAGAGCATGCAAACACGTTCAAGACCTCATAAATCTGTGTTTGTAGCGATCTGACTCTATGGACAGAAATTCTATCTCCATAAACGCGCCACCAGTCTTCGATGGCTCAAACTATTTATGGTGGAAAATTGTTATGCGTGCTTTTATTAAAGCTAGAGATTTTCAAACATGGGTACGTGTTGTTAATGGCTATGATCCTCCGGTTAATACAAAAGGCGATGTATCTATACCTAAGGTTATTGATAGATATAGTCCAGAAGAAATCCTTGATGCAAAGCAAAATTCTGACGGCTTAAATGCTATCATACATGCCATTACCCCAGATCTTCAACATCATGTGACTACATGCACAAAGTCTAAATAAGCCTGGGATATCTTAGAAACCGTATTTGAAGAGAATGTCTGTGAAAAATAAGCTAGGCTGCAAAACCTAAATTCTGATTGGGAAAACCTTCGTATGGCAGATGAAAATTCATAGTTTAATCACAAAGTGTATGAAATTTTTAATGCATCTTTTGCATTGGGTAAGACTATTCCTGAAAAGGACATTGTGATGAAAATTCTCAAATCGCTGCCATCTAGATACGATTCTAAGAAGCATGCCATCGTTTAAGGAAATAACCTTGATATGCTTTACAGAAATACTCTGATTGGAAAGTTAAAAATTCTTGATCTTGATCAGAACACAGTCAGAACATCTGCGTTCAGTGGTGTGACCAAAACAAGTGAAACGTCTAACTTGTCCTGGTATGATGAATGTTGTTCCAATCATGTTGATTTTAATAAATCACTCATAACAGAAAAGATAAAAGAATTTATAAGAAGGAGCAATAGATGTGATAAACATCTCTCTTTAGTTAATGCTTCAGATGATTCAATACAAGAAAAATCTTCTCTGAGTGTCAACATCGTAGATGTTTCTGATGAATGCAATGGACTTTCAGCTCTTGTAGCAGAATCCTCCACCTGCTCAATGTATGATTCAGAACTTGGGTCTGACACAAAGATTTTTGAATTCTTGAAGAAATAGATTCTTTAACAAAATCTTCAACTAAAGGCATCTTTGAAGAAACTTGAATCATCACTCCAGGTGAAAAATATTGCGATAGATTGTCTTAATGATGATTTCACCAGAACCATGTCTACAAGGAAGAAGAGATTAACACTCTTAAGGATGACCTACAAAGGTTATCTGGAAGTTTTGACAAAATCTCAGCAATATTATTCGGTCAGAAATCCCTTGGAAACACTAA
Organism: Papaver somniferum; assembly: GCF_003573695.1. NCBI lineage: Eukaryota > Viridiplantae > Streptophyta > Magnoliopsida > Ranunculales > Papaveraceae > Papaver > Papaver somniferum. The sequence continues at coordinate 123,475,096 of NC_039368.1, read as the reverse complement.
TGGTTTAGGGTTTAAAAGAAAAACTATAAGCTCAAACAACTCTTTTGTTCCAACTGATCATGGAACAACGGTTGTTGACTGTTGTGATAAATATGAAGCATTTCAACAAAACAAAAAATCTTTACTGATTTGTTCAAATTGTGGAAATTCAAATCATGTTCAAAGCACGTGTTGGAGATTCAAAAGGAACAATAAAAGAATCACCAAAATTCAAGAGAACATGCAAAGGATGAATTTGGCACTGGATAATCAAGGCCTGCCTAAAAAATCCAGTAATTCCAGATTCAGACGAGGTAATAAATCTGTTTTTACAACAAACCTTGATTAGTCACTAACTGGTAGAAAATGTGAGCATTTGGCTCACACTGTCATTATCTAATACCAGTGACGTCGGCGTCCTCATCTTTAACTTTATAAAATGAGGTATGCATCAAGGTGGCTCAAGTCCTTGTATTCGTGTATTCCTTTCTTATTTTTGTTAAGAAAATATTCTCCTAACTATTTATATAATGGATAATAAATCATGGATGACTTGTTAAATGGTCTTCCAGGGTTTGAGGTTCATAAGTCTATTTATAATCATGTTATTCTTCTCTTTTTTCCTTGTAAGATACAGTTTCATGACTCATATAACCATGGGTACCACAAAAAAGGATGCAGTGAAAGTAGTTAATGTGTATCTTTGTGAAGGAATCACATCCTCAAGTATGAAGAAAGAGAGGCCTACAAATTACAACAAACCTTGATTAGCCACTAACTGGTAGAAAATGTGAGCATTTGGCTCACACTGTCATTATCTAATACCAGTGACGTCGGCGTCCTCATCTTTAACTTTATAAAATGAGGTATGCATCAAGGTGGCTCAAGTCCTTGTATTCGTGTATTCCTTTCTTATTTTTGTTAAGAAAATATTCTCCTAACTATTTATATAATGGATAATAAATCATGGATGACTTGTTAAAAGGTCTTCCAGGGTTTGAGGTTCATAAGTCTATTTATAATCATGTTATTCTTCTCTTTTTTCCTTGTAAGATACAGTTTCATGACTCCTATAACCATGGGTACCACAAAAAAGGATGCAGTGAAAGTAGTTAATGTGTATCTTTGTGAAGGAATCACATCCTCAAGTATGAAGAAAGAGAGGCCTACAAATTATGGAGAAGGTTCTTCCTCTAACTGCCTCTTATCTGTTTGCAATTTTGATAATATAATGACCCATCCCTCCACCGATATTGTCCGCACTTAGCCACTGCGGTCATCCGGCAGTGTGGGTTTATCAACGGGCATCGCTGCGGTCATCCAGCAGGAACTTCCCGGATGGTCACCCATCTTAGGATTGTTCCCTCCCGAACATGCTTAACTGCAGAGTTTTCTGCGAACTCTGGAGCTAATTGTGCTGAAAAGGCCTCGGTAATGTATACGTTCATTTCCTCTTGTGAAACCAGTATCTAGCTCAACGTCCTAGCATACTTTCTCATCCTAGCACAACTGAACAGTCCCTAGTTGGATCCCAACTAACACCGATATTGTTTCCACTTACCCACTGTGGTTATCCAGCAGTGTCGGATTTTAAACGACACTAATGCGGTCATCCAGCAGCAGCTTCCCAAGAGGTCATCCATCATGTGACTACTCCCGGCCGAGCACTCTTAACTGAGAAGTTTTTCCCCACAACTCAGTCAAGTGAACCCGTCAGGCCTCGGTGTTAGGATAAGACAAATCATTACTTATATTCAATTCGGCCAACCACTGCCGATGATCGGGGTACTACAGTACCACCACCTTAAATTGGAGTCGTCCTCGACTCCAGAATATATTCGCAAGCCCAGATCTTCAACGTTCCCTTCCCTTCATGAGAAACACCTGGACCAACCCCGTCCAGCATACCTTCCCACCCTCGGCAGGTGACCCGTTGTCGGCCCTGATACCATTGTAATGACCCGTCCCTCCACCGATATTGTCCCCACTTAGCCACTGCGATCATCCGGCAGTGTGGGGTTTTCAACGGGCATCGTTGCGGTAATCCAACAGAAACTTCTCGGATGGTCACCCATCTCTGGATTTCTCCCGCCCGAACACGCTTAACTGCAGAGTTTTCTGCGAACTCTGGAGCTAATTGTGCTGAAAAGGCCTCGGTAATGTAGACGCCCATTGATTCTTGTGAAACCAGTATCTAGCTCAACGTCCTAGCATACTTTCTCATCCTAACACAACTGAACCGTCCCTAGTTGGACAACTAACACCTTTATTGTTTCCACTTACCCATTGCGGTTATCCAACAGTGTGGGATTTTAAACGGCACTATTGCGGTCATCCAGAAGAAGCTTCCCAAGAGGTCACCCATCATGTGACTACTCCCGGCTGAGCACACTTAACTGAGAAGTTTTTCCCCACAACTAAGTCAAGTGAACCCATCAGGCCTCGGTGTTAGGAAAGGAAAAATCATTACTCATATTCAATTCGGCCAACCACTGCAGAACATCGGGGTATTACAATAGCGTATGAGCTTACCGGTTTTTGAAAGTTGTGTGTTAAAGAAACACATTTTATCGTACGGTGATTTATTTTAAGCGTTTGAATAACTAATTCAGGTTTTCAAGAGTATTATCAGTTTTGCCTTGGTTTTAAATATTGATCTATTGGTTTTATGATATGGCTTTTGGGGATAGGGGAGTATGGTTAGCAGTTAGAGTGTTTATACTTTCTAACTAGTTTTTTTGTGCTTGACATAGTTGGTTTTAGTGTTATATTGAAGATATGATTCATTCTTGTTCCACTTCGAGGTATGTTTATTTCGAGGAAGAAACCATTTCTTTTAGGGGGGAAGAATGTAATACCCCGTTACTCAATATTTATGAATGATTAGCTGAATTCTATTTGATGGAGGAGTGTATTAGTGGTGTACGATGACTTATGGTTGTATTAGGTTGCCCTTTATCTTTGGTATATGGTTTGGGTTATAAGATGTCAATATACAATATTAATAAATCGTATAAACCTAGCTAGACTTGTATAAAATTTTAGAGAAGGAGAAAAGAAAAAGGAACGGTTGTGCAAAATCGAGGAGGGAGCTAGGGATAACTTGCTTTGGATTTGCGTTCTTTTTGGTTGCCTCATCTCCACCTTAAGGAAAGTTTATTCTTGATTTATCATGTCTATTGATAGTATTTTAAGTTTCAATTATCACTTATACTTGAAAACCTAGTTGAGGTTAGGAATCCTTAATCTAATTTTCGAGTTAGGGTTTTTCCTGACACCTAAAAAGCTTAACTACTGTGTGTATCTTAGTTTGAGATCAAACAATTGTATTTCTGTAAAGTTTATATATGTCGTGCGTTTAAGTATTACAAAACCTCTCTTAAATTTTGAGTATGATCGGAGATGGATTCATAACAGAAACAAGCAGGAACAGGTGACTGTGCTACAGATTTCAGATAGCTAATCAGTGATAGAAACCCATGAAAATAGATGTTATACTGTGTGGAATGACCTGAAATTTTGATAGGATATATTTTTGTTTATGCTGTAGAAATTTCAAGTGAAACCGAGTTTGTTAAGTACACGAACCAATTGACTTTTTCAGATGACCTGTAGGATTTCAGCTTGAGATGAACGTGTAGAATTGGTTGTAATTTAATATATAACCGTTAAGTTTCTATGAAATTTTTATATAATGTTTGTGGTATAATTTTGGATGTGTGGTGAAAATTTCATTAGGATCGGATCTGTATAGATAGAGGATGTGCCAAGACAGGTTGTGATTGTGGATGCAAGCCTACTGGGATAGTTTCTGAACTGTTGTGGTGCTGGGATAGTTTTCTGCATCGTGTTGTTCTTATGATTGTGAATGCCATATTGTGTTGTGTGGATTTAATTCTTAGAATTTTTAAATTATATTATCTTTGTTGAAGTATAATTGAGATTGAAATCCTTAATTGATGATTCTCTTTGTGAGAATCTACTTGCTAAGAGAGCAGGGCCTCGACTATTCAAACAGTTCGTGTGCACCGGTGGGCAGTAGATAGTGTTAGAGCCAAGAGATAAGTGCCACAATAGAAAGAAATACCTTGTAAGGTCGGTGTGCAATAGGTGTTGATTATGATTTGGGATGCGGTCCATGGATAAATATTGGGGTGTCGAGTTTGTCGAGTTCATAGCTACAACTATTCAAATAGTTTATGTTGCGGTTGTCAATAAGTGTTAATGAAAATAATTTATGGTGGTATGTTTGTGTACTTTGAATTGTGAAACACCTAGGGTAAGCGGTAATGTTTGGTTTAAATTAATCAACATCTGATTTTCTTAGTTAGGTGCAGTCTGACTTGAAGCAATTGTTGCTTATATACTATCGGTATCTATGATGAAATGAGAGTGAACTTGCATTTCCAAGGCTCTGACCTTGTGTTGATTTTCTTCCTCTTTCAGGTAGTAGAATTATAAAGTGGGCTAGTTGTGGGGTTTTCTTGAGTTTCTGCTGCAGTATCTGGGAAGAAGTGAAACCTCTTCCTTGATGTAGTTTTCTGTTGAATTTTGTTTCCTTTATTTTCTACAAGGATATCACATTTTTATTTTTTGTTTATTTATTTTCAAATATTTTCCTATCGAAGTTTGTTAAAGCTAATGTATTTGGAACTTTTTAAGTCCATGTTAATACTCTTTTGTATGGAAAAAGAGGTTCTTCTTTCACTATTTTTTTAAATAAACATTTTCTTTACTAGCGTGAGCTATATGGACCTATGTTTGTATGTAAAGATTTTGAATTAATATTGATAGGGCCGGCCGGTCTATTAATATAAATCCAGGGTTGTCACAGATAATAACTTTAGAGGTATGGTGAAAGATTTCATCAGCAAAAGAAATGATTTAAAATCTCAAATTGTTTTTTCTTTAGAAAAGATAACTCATTATGAACAAATGTTGTCTCTAACCAAGAACACCTTGCGTGAGCTAAAAAGAGAACTTAGTGAGTTGACTGATTTTTCTGAATACTTAGAGGAATTGAATGATCCCATAATCAATGGTTTTTTCAATAATGAGAAAGAATTCTCAGTAGATGCTCTGAGAATCTCTATAATGTCTAGGAAACCTATTATGAGAATTCTATTCTTGTGTTTTAAAAAAGGATAACTAGGGTTTGGAATAGCCATTATTGTGAATACACATTGCTATTTCCAACGATTTTCATCTTGCAATGTTTTTAGATTTATTTTTTTAAATTCTAAAGTTGATTTGGAAGATGCTTTTTGCAGTACTAATCTTTATGGTTTTATATATTGCAAATTATTATGGGATATGTGTGTTTGCGTTCGTGAACTATGATTGTCCTATACGTTGTCAAAAGTTATCTTTTTCGTATGTGGATATGCAAGTATTGATAAAAGATTGAATGAACTTTTGACAAACAAAAATTAAGCCTATTATGTCATTATGCAAATATTGATGGAAGATAGGATGAATTTTTGTTTACAAAGATTATGTATATTATATGTCATTGTGCAAAAAGTGATGAAGATATAATGAATCTTTGTTCATTCCGCAGTATTGATCTTCCATGATCCATTTTTATGTGAATATTGTGCGTCTCCGTAAGTTTTATTATGTGAGCATTTCTAATTAGATTAATCATGAATTATTTTTTGGTTAATTTGGTTGAGTATTCCGATGAAATTAATCATGGGTTCTCTTGTGGTTAATTTAATTCAGATTTTTGGATACAAATTTATATTCTTATGTGATTTCTGGATGTCCAAAGAAATCCTTCTTTTTTCGTGAAAGTAAGGTCGCTCTTGTTGTTCTTTCGGGAATGACATTTTATGGGGGAGAGTTCTTAATTGAACTTGTGCTTAATTGCCACATCTTTGCGGGGAGTGCGGCTGTGGAATGTAATAGGGGTTATAAACTCCTTGATGAATGCATGTAGTTACGACTATATGATTGCATCTAAAAAATTGTAATGTGCTTTTCTTTGGTCATGAAGTATCTCTATGGAAATTTCATTAGGATCTCACTAGTTTTCGTACCTTTGCCAATTTTATTGATAAAAAGGGGGAGAATTAATGTGTAGCTCACACTATAAATACATATGGTTTTAAGATCATTATGTAAGGGGGAGTGGTTTTCATGTGAGATGAAAGTGTTGACTAAGGGGGAGTGATACATATCACCATAATATTGTTGTCAAAGTTGTGATACAATTGAACTTTGATGTTGTGTAATAATACTATGACACTGTATAACAATGTTTGAGAGCTATTGTTTTCTCATTGTTATGGCTATGGATCTTCAACAACAATGATGGTGAATTGCACATCTATGGAATCATGGGAGTACTTAGAAGTAACGAATATTTCGAGTAATGTTGAATAACCAAGGAGATCAAGCATGTGGAAGATAAGATACAAAGTTTATTTATTTTTTATTCCATATGTATTGATAGTTTTGTCATTAAAATTGACAAAGGAGGAGATTGTTAGAGCACTGCTTGGTCAAACTCGCAAGCATTGCTATCTCAAGCTTGTTTGTGCAGTTTAGTTGCCAAAACTATATGTCTTGATTTCCAATCTACTTATAGATAAGTCTCGGACTAGGATACTTAAGTGTAGTTAAGATCTAGACTCCACGACGTTCATCATATGAAGACGAAGAACTACTCAAGGAACTAGTGGAACTTCACCGACAAAAGTTATGTGGAGACTTGAACTTATCTATATCACTCAAAAGTATATATATTCTATCTCCTATTTTGAGACAAAAGTCGTATTATTATATAGGCTTCGATTATACACATTTGGTATTTCGAGTCGAGTTTATCTCACTTATTTATTTCTCAAAATATGTGTTCGTAAGATTTGACTTTAGCCAAGTTCATCTTTACTCGTGAAGAAATTCATGTTATATTTCAATAAATTGAAAATCGCTTTGATGAAAAATAGTTTGTGAAAAGACGAGGGTAACCAAATTACCTCAATCTAAAACTTTTCCACCTATAAGTCGTTTCTAGGAAAGTGATTGTCTATGGACTGAGTCGAGATAATATAACTAATCGGTAATGCACATTTTGTGTGATCGTCTATGGATACTAGATCGAGAAAATATAACCAACAAAATGTGATTAATTGATACTAGGTTCAGACTTAACCGAACTCTATAGGATCGATTATCAAGTAATAAGGAATTAATGTTTGTTTATTTTACTTCTAGTTATAATAAAACAATTATAATTGTGGAAATAGAAAAGTAAAAGATACAGCAAGATTTTGTTAACGAGGAAACCGCAAATACAGGAAAACATCCGGGACCTAGTCCAGAATTGAATACTCTCAGAATTAAGCCGGATATACAAAATCAAACAACTTCGTATACTTGAGACCAAGCAACTAAACCTATCGTTCACCTAGTTTCCTCAGTATCCCTACGCCTCTAACTTGCAATAAGTCACGCACTTGGAACAATTCCTTTGGTTCGTATTTCAAACAGTAAAGGAACAACAAATCTGTTTGGTAGCAAATCTTTTCAAAGAACTTGATATGAGTTTGACAAAGGCTCTTCCATTTAACCAATAAACTTCTTTGTCGGGTCTGAGATCTTTCTAAAAATACAACTACCGAAGTAGTTGGGTTTAGATTTTGCAATCAATATCTCTAGGTCAAAAAAAACAATATATTGATGTCGATCTACTCAACTAATCAATCAAGTTTATCACAAAGATAAACCTATTATAGTTGAATCCCTCCATCCGAATCAAATATTGTGCACACCAAAGATTATGAACCCAAATATCTTCTTTGTCTTCAAATTTTCTTAGATCTTCAATCAGCACCTCCACACAAACAACTTGAATCACTTGTGATTCTGTTAACGTTCGATTATCACAAGACGTCTTTAGATCTACAAACAGTGTAGATATCCCGTCGACACTTCGATCTCGTTTGAGTGAATCTTAAGAGAAGATTCTCAAGCATAAACAAACTAGGTGCAATCAAAGTTAAACAACTGTTAGTCAATCAAATCAATCGAAAAATAATAATAAACTGCAATCATCTAGTTTCCGACCAACGGTAATCGTAGAGCTTCCCAATCCCAAATAAGTCTTTAAAATGAGCGATCGTAGGAGTTTTCGCCTAATTAGGGTACTTTCCTCTCCGAATAGACAACTCCACCAGTAACAACACAACTAGGTAGTTTTGCTGGCTCTGAGGATTAGTTTGCTAGAAATGAAAACTTCAGTATTTATAGACAAAGGAAGTTTGGACACCAAGGAATTGCCAAAACCGCATATTCTCGAAGATATGCAATAAACAGAAAATCGGTTTTCATAATTCCTGGAAATGCACTGTCCAAATTTTGACCGAAATCTCAGTAGAAAATCTCTAATTATTAAATGCACATTACTAATTTTTATTCTCTAAAGATATGCATTTCATTGTTGGAAATTAAATAGCATATAAAAACTAAAAACCTTAATTAAAATATTCTAAATTTATTTCGATCCGGGATTCTCCTTTAGCTATTAAGGAATATCTTTGAACAATAAAATATAAGAGTTACTGCACATGTTCAAAGTATGCATGAAAAGCGGGGGTCTAACAACCACACCCAATATTTCGATCAGCAATCTGTATGGACTAACTCCAATATACTTTTAAGAGAATCAACTAGACAGTCATACTCAATCTTAACAAACGTATATCAAAGAGTTATATCTCACTTTCTCGATTCAATGCTTACTCAAGCAAATAGAAATATGCGAGTCTAATTGAATACAAGAGAAATCACTTGAACGGTACCAAAGACAAATGGTCAAGGATCAATCAATTTCAATCAACAACCAAAGGTTGGATTTCCCAAGTGATCGATTCAACGCACAACCTGTGATATTTCAATTATACAACAAAATATAATGTGGAAAAGAAATAACACAGACACCAGAAGTTTTGTTAACGAGGAAAGCGCAAATGCAGAAAAACCCCGGGACCTAGTCCAGATTGAACACACACTGTATTAAGCCGCTACTGGACACTAGCCTACTACAAACTAACTTCGGTCAGGACTGTAGTTGAACCCCAATCAATCTCACACCGATCCATGGTACAGATGCGCTCCTTACGTCTCTGATCCCAGCAGAATACTAAGCATTTTATTCCCTTCGTTGATCTCACCCACAACCAAGAGTTGCTAAGACCCAAAGTCGAAGACTTTAATAAACAAATCTGTATCACACAGAAAAGTTTATGGTAATAGATAAATCTGTCTCCCACAGAAATACCTATGAGTTTTTGTTCCGTCTTTTAATAAATCAAGGTTAATGGGAACCAATTGATAACCCGGACTTATATTCCCGAAGAACAGCCTAGAACTATCAATCACCTCACAATAATCTTAATCGTCTAGCGAAAGAAGATATTGTGGAATCACAAACGATGAGACGAAGGTGTTTGTGACTACTTTTATATCTTGCCTATCGTAGATATCAATCTCAAGCCAATATTACGATTGCACTCAACTACGATAGAAACAACAAGATCAGATTACACAACTACAAGAAAGTAGTATCGGTCTGGCTTCACAATCCCAATGAAGTCTTCAAGTCGTTAACCTACAAGGTATCGAGAAGAAACCTAATGTTAAAGGAGAATAGACTCTAGCTAATACAACTAGTATCACATAGGAGTTTTGGGATTAAGTTTCCCAGTTTCTAGAGTTCTCCCTTATATAGTCTCTCAAATCAGGGTTTGCAATCAATGTTATCTTAGTAACAAAGCATTCAATATTCACTGTTAGATGAAAACCTGATTAGATTCAAGCTAATATCTTTCAACCATTAGATCAAAACTTAGCTTATTACACACAAATGAAATGCACGTTTATTTAAGTTTATGTAACCGTACCAAAACATGTACATCTAGTCGGTTCAACAGTAGTTGACCAAATGGTTAGCCATATGAGTACTTTCATATCAACCATATTCTCCTTTACCGTAACTAGTTCAAATGACTCAAATGAACTAGTTAGAGAGTTGTTCAATTGCTTAGATCTTATAGAAGTATACAAGACACAATCGAAACAAAAACGATTGATTCACTTGAATCGATTCATGAACTTTATAGCCACGGTTTGCAAACATGCATTCCTTAGTTAATATAAGTTTAAGTTCACGAATAATCGTTTTTAGAAAATAACCAACTTAAGTATGCGGACTTAAGTACCCGGAATAATTTTGTTTTGAATTCACAAACTCCAGTAGAAATTATCGGGAAGAGAACCTCCGACGGTACGCGGACTTGGTACGCGGACTCTAGTTCCGGTTTTCCTGAGAAGCAAAGTACGCATATTCTGGTTCAAGGAATAAGGACTTATACATGTATGAGTTACCTGACAATGTTTATATCCAACCATGGTTATATAATCTAAACTCTCATTTCAATCTTTGAAACATTCTTAGAGGACGTTATATGATTGTTATTCACAAACCATTTTTCGTCAAAGCAATTTTCAAGTAATTGAAATATAACATGACTTTCGTCACTAGTAAAGATGAACTTAGACAAAGTGAAAGATTACCAACGCATATTTCGAGAAATAGATAAGCGAGATGAATTCGGCTCGAAATAGCAAATGTGTATAATCAAAGTCTATATAGCAAACCGACTTTTGTATCAAGATATGAGATAGAGTAGATAGACTTTTGAGTGATAGATAAGTTCAAGTCCCCACATACCTTTCAGTCGATGAAATTCCGCCAGTTCCTTGAGTAGTTCTTCGTCTTTTTATGATGATCTCCATGGAATCTTGAGCTTAACTACACTTTCTATCCTAGTATGAGACTTAGCTATAAGTAGAGTAGAAATCAAGACTTATAGTTTTGATCACTAACATTGACAAAAATGCTTGAGATATCAACGCATGCGAGTTCGACCGAGCAGTGATGTAATAATGCCGACATTTTTACTTTGTAAATGCTTTTTCATATTTCCAATATTGGAATCGATTTGCCACACTTCCAAACGAGTTTAGAATTGGTTCATCTGATTTCCAAGAACTATGTGATTGATTCAAAATATCAAATCACCATCAATGGGTTTCACGGTTCTACCAAAACACAAAGTTTCAGTATTACCTCCAAGTGGGTACTAGGATCGGTTACACTAGTTTCCATAAAATGGCTAACTAAGTACCAGAATTGGTTACCACTTTTTATGGTAAAACTTGTGATTGGTTGACCAAGTTATAGGATTGGTTACACCAATTACTAAAAACTTGTTAACCTACTACAAGGATCGATTACCTTTTTGTGATTAGTCCCAACCAAGTTCTAGGATCAGTTATCCAATGACTAGGAATGGTCAGACCAATTACAAATATCAATCTTACCATCTCAGGTGATTACTCCCTCTGTTTCAAAAAGACCGTCCTCTATTCCATTTTGGTCTGTTTCAAAATTATGTCCATCTTCTGTTTATAGTCATATTTTTACAATGAACTCTCTAATATAGCCTTAAGTTTTTATATTTATAAAATCTTTTTTTAATGGGATCTAATCTAAAATATTAATGAAATTTGTGTAATTAAGGAAACAAATATATGCTCCATTCCTTTTTGTATTTCCTATTTACATTCCCATAACAATTTTTGGTAGTTTTTATTACTAACAGTTTTATTGAAATAAATTAGGCAAGTAATTAAGGGTAGGCATGTAAACTACTATGGTCTCCTTAATATCTTGACAAAGTCAAAGCGGACTGTCTTTTTGAAACGGAGGGAGTACTTATCAAGATCGGTTTCACTAATAAAAGTCATACCAGTAAAAATTCAGGCCTTGTGAATAGTTTTACCAAGAACATAAACAAGTCATGAGAGGTTATACTAAACACACATATTGGTAATCCAAAGATTTGCAATAAATAATAATACCAATAAGCCTAGCGATTTCCCTTTCGATTCACAAAACAAGTTTATGAAAGTACTTCCTTTAAACGAATGTAAAACATTGTTTCCTAGTACGAAATCTTCATCTCATACTGAAAATGCGGGGGTCTAACAACCTCACCCAATATTTCGATTAACAATATGTATGGACAAACTCTAATATACTTTTAATAGAATCAACTAGACAGTCAGACTCTATCTTAATAAAAAGTATATCAAGGAGTTAATATCTCGATCTCTTGATTTGATCTATACTCAAACAAATGGAAATCTGTGAGTCTTTGTCAAATACAAGAGATATAAACTTGGATGGTACCAAAGACCAATATCCAAGGATCAATCAATTTCCAATCAACAACCAAAGAATGGATTTCACAATTGATCAATACAATGCATAACATGTGATATTTCAATTATATAAAAAAAAAATATGCGGAATAGAAATAACACAGACACCAAAAATTTTGTTAACGAGGAAACCGAAAATGCAAAAAAACCCTGGGACCTAGTCTAGATTGAACACCACACTGTATTAAGCCGCTACAGACACTAGCCAACTACAAACTAACTTCGGTCTGGACTGTAGTTGAACCCCAATCAATCTCACACTGATTCAAGTTACAGTTGCGCTCCTTACGTCTCTGATCCCAGCAAGATACTACGTACTTGATTCCCTTAGCTGATCTCACCCACAACCAAGAGTTGCTACGACCCAAAGTCGAAGACTTTAATAAACAAATCTGTATCACACAGAAAAGATAAATCTTTCTCCCACAGATAAACCTCAGAGTTTTGTTCCGCCTTTTGATAAAATCAAGGTGAACATAACCAATCGATAACCCGGACTTATATTCCCGAAGAACAGCCTAGAATTATCAATCACCTCACAATAATCTAAATCGTATGGTAGCGAAACTAAATACTGCTGAATCACAAACAATGAGAGGAAGATGTTTTTTATTTCTTTTTATCTTGTCCTATCGGAGATATAATCTTAATTCAATTATCCAATTGTGTTACAGCATTGCTCGGTCCAAGCGTTGGTATATCAAGTTTGGTTGTCATATTTTAGTGAATCAAAACTCATTTAAAGAGTCGCTTGATTATATACTAGAGTCAACTTCGTATATGTTAGCTTGAAATTATTAGGATTTGAGACTTACAAGTATTACTAAATACTTGAAGACGTGAAGAAATACGGAGCTACAAAGACAACAATCATCCTTCCTCTTGAGGTTAGTAGTATTTGACTTGAACTGTTTCATTCCATAACATATCTTTCAAGTCGTGCATATTGAAAACAAAACTACGAAGCTGTGTATGAAACTCTAGATAGACATAGTATTAAGGAATACGATACGAAGTTTATTGCTTAACCATTAAACTTTGTATATAATACATTGACATAATCGGTTAAATGCTATTGTGATTATGTATGGGTGTGAGTGAATATTCATCCTAGGAACCAATGTTTACATTCTTTTAAAGGAAGTAAGTTCAAAAACTCGTTTGTGGATCGAAAGGGAAATCGCTAGGCTTATTGGTAATGCTATTCATATTGAAAATCTATTGTGAACTACCAATATGCGTGATGTGTATAACCTATCATAAACTTGTTTATGTGGTTGGTATAAGTATTCACGGAGGCTTGACTTAAGTTATTGTTATAACTTTTATTAGTAAAACCGATCTTAAGTAATCACTCAAGATGGTATGATCGACGCCTTGCAAATAGTAACTTTTATTAGTGAAAGGGAAACCGATCCTAGTAAGAGGTGCAGGTAAATTTTCAAGAAGGGAATTGATCCCTGTAAGAGGTGCCACAAGTTATTAGTGTGAGGGAAACCGATCCTATGAACATGTGAAACAAGTTCTTAGTAGTGAGGGGAACCGATCCTATGCACATGTGCACCAAATTGCAGGTAGTTACCATAATATGTGGGGAACTGATCCTAGTACCTAGTCAACCGAATTTTGGTAACTAGCGTGACTATGTAAATTACTCATAGGAGGTAGAACCGAAACTTGTTTTGGTAGAACCGTGATACCATGATTAGTGATTTGATAGGATGATCAATCACATGGTTCTTAAAAATCGAATGCGTTTCGTTTCTAAGATTGTAAGTATGAAAGAGGACTTACAAAGTAAGGATGTCGTCATTCTTTGAACATGAGTTGTAACTCTTATCATTAATTGTTCACATATATTCCTTGATAGCTAAGGAGAATCCCAGGATCGAAATTAATTGAGAATCTTTTTATTAAAGGTTTCTTAATTTTATATGGTATTTAATATCCAGCAATTAAATACGTATCTTTATAAAATAACAATTAGTAATGTGCATTTACTGATTATAGATGTTTCTAAGTGAATTTCGGTCAATATTTGGACAAAGCATTTCCAGGAATTATGAAAACCGATTCTGTGTTTATTGCATATCTTTGAGAATATTCGGTTTTGAAAATTCCTTGGTGTCCAAACTTCCTTGTCTATAAATACTGAAGTTTGCTTCTCTTGCAAACTAATCCTCAGAGCCAGAAAAACTACCTCAGTTGCGTTTTTACTGGTGGAGCCGCCTATCGGAGTGAAGAGTACCCTAATTAGGAGAAATCGCTTACGACCGCTCGGTTTAAAGACTTCTTTGGGATTGAGAAGCTCTATTAGTACCGTTGGTGGGAAACTAGATAATTGTGGTTTATTATTAGTTTTCGATTGATTTGATTGACTAACAGTGGTTGAACTTTGATTGCACCTAGTTTATTTATTCTTGAGAATCTTCTTTTCTGATATAAGATTCACTCAAACTAAATCGAAGTTTCGACGGGGATCTTTAGACTGTTTGTAGATCTAAAGACGTCTTGTGATAATCCAACATTAACAGACTCCGTTCTGTGTGTGATTGATCACAAGAGATTCAAGTTGATTGTGTGCAGGTGTTTATTGAAGATCAAAGAAGATTTGAAGACAATAAGACTTTTTGGGTTCATAATCTTTGGTGTGCACAATACTTGTTTCGGCTGGAAAGGGATCCGACTATAATCCGATTTATCTTCGTGATAATCGTTGATTGATTAGTTGTGTAGATCGACTTCAACACACTTCTTTGTGATTAAAAGTGTTGATTTCTTAAGGCTTACGATCACTGTGTTGATTGGTAAGCAAGAGATCTAAGGACCCGACAACGGTGTTTATGTGTTAAACGAGAGAGCCTTTGTCAGACTCATACCACTTGGTTGAAAAGAGTAGTTACCGAACAGATTTGTTGTTCCTTTACTATTTGGAATACGAACCAAATGAATTGTTCCAAGTGCGTGACTTATTGGAAGTTGGAGGCGCAGGGATACTGAGGAAACTAGGTGAACTATAGGTTAGTTGTTTGGTCTCAACTATACTAAGTTGGTTTAGATTTTGTATAGTGGCTTAATTCTGAGAGTATTAAATCTGGACTAGGTCCCGAGGGTTTTCTGCATTTGCGGTTTCCTCGTTAAAAAAAATCTTGTTGTGTCTTTTACTTTTCTATTTTCACAATTATAATTGCTATTATAGTTAGAAGTAAAATACACAAACGTTAATTCCTATTTACTTGATAAGTTATCACTTAGAGTTTGGTTAAGTCCGAACCTAATATCAAGTAAACACACTTCGTTGATTGTATTGTCTCGATATCATATCCATGGACGATCACCCGAAGTGTGATACCGATTAGTTGTATTGTCTCGACTCAGTCCATAGATAATCACTTTCGGAAGAAAGTACTTATAGGTGGAAATTTTTTAGATTGAGGTATATTTGGGTACCCTCATCTTTTTAATTGGTATCAGAGCAGGCAAACACGGAAATATCTAACAATATGTGTTTGGTGCGATCCAAACTATAAGAAATTGAATCTATGTATGATTCAGTTAACGTTATGCAAGAGTATGAATACCTAAAAGTTGAAGATGTTACTACTTCGTTGACTCATAATCCAGGAGTTACGAAAACATCTATGTCTATCTCTGATGAAAGAGAAGATGATGATAAAGAGTTGGTAAAACTCTTAAAGCCTATACAATCTCTGTCTTCTAAAGTACTCATTTTAAAGACAGAGTCAAATCTTCTTAAACAGGAGATCATAGAAAAAGACATTCAACTGAATTGTCTAGCCAAAGAGAAAATTGATCTCCCTGTCAAACTAGAGGCTCTTGGTAAATCTCTTACAGATAAAGAGACAGTCATATGATTCTAACTAACGATGATGTTGTGATTTCTTTTGATGAGGAAACTAAAAGTCCTTTCTCAACTTTTACAGACTATGACAAAACCGATTTAATCACATCTGAAACAGATCAAGATGATGGTAGTTTGCCTAAATACATCAATTTAGAAGAGGAGGAGAAACCAACTTCTAGAACTACTGATGATCAAACGAAATCTTGTCCAAAGGAAACTTTGAACCGATTCCGCGGTGATTGTAAGGAATACAATTTTCAGCCACTTGACGGGAAACTTATACTTCTTTAACATATGGTGGTAAAAATTTTGAAGGAAGTTTCTTGTCTTAAAAAACTAAAATATCATTCCTCATTACAAAGACAGATTATACCACATCTCGATAAGATCAACTCAAAAGAGTCAGAGGAAAGAGTTGATAATCGCTTCTGGAAAAAGGTTCCTCCGCACCCATATCGAAGAAATTCTGGTTTTGATAAGGAACGACTTCAGAAGGAATGGAAAGAGAGAATATATGCCAAAAGAAACAATCAGGAATTTCCTATTGTTGTCCCAGATGATCATACTAATGTGGATCATAAGGAAGTTCTTAAAATGAGAAAATCTTATGAAAATCTCACTGAAAGAATTAAGAGAGATTTATGTATCTCCGAGAAATATCACATTAGTACGTTGTATCCACATGATCATATCTCTAGAGTTAGAAAAGATCATCGTCTTGGGAGAAAATATTTTGGGCAGAAATTCCCGAAGAGAAAGATGAACTATGTTTCTGATATTCACTGTAAGCTGGAAAAATATTACTCCGATGCAACTTAGTTGTATCAAAATTGTGCATTCTCATACTTTTCGTGCTCATAATCTTGGATGGGAAAGGCACAATAAAACATGAGCACATTTGTTTTGTGTAGTTGTTTATCAGAAAAATTCTGTGACACTATATGGGTAGCTGTGAATCCATGGTTGTCTGAAAAAATTTCATGTTTAACATGATCTTACAAAAAGAGGTTTTATTTAGAATTTTCGAATTTTAATAAACCTTCCAGCCTGGGAAATTCGGACTAAGGAAACGAAATATATTATTTTATACTTTTGGATTCTCCAGAGGTCTTTTTGTCTGAAAGTTGTCTCTTTTAAAAAGAGAAACTTTCTCTTACCTGTATTCGAAAACTCTGATCAATCATTTTATATTTATTTATTCATAACCGAGCATGCCCCCAATAACTCGCAGTGTCTCAAAGGATAATAAGGAGGAAGCTCAAAAGGTTAAGGATTGTCAAGGAATCAACACAGAGAGAAAGAAGAAAGGCATCATGTATGATTATGACTCTGATAGTTCAGCTGGATCACAAGATGAGTCATGTATGTTGTCTTACAACCTACAAGATCCAACCAAAACCAAGTGTTTTCGCTCTGAGAGTATGTCTCAATAAATCCAAGGTTCTGATGAACTGGATACCAATCTTGCTATGACCATTCGACGTCAAGATTGGGTAAAAGAAAAGTACGAAGGAACAAGAGGAATTCTTGTTGAACTCAAAATTATAATTGAATATCTTATGAAACATAAAGTGGCTGCTAAAAAGTCTCTTGAGACATGCTTTAAGAGTTTGAACATTGAAGAGACCTCAGTGAACAACAAGAGCACCTCTACATACTAAGTTATATGTTGTAATACACATGTCACCTTTGAGGAGACGACCGTGCGGAAGACTCTCCTTGAACCGAGCGAAATGTTTAACCTCACAGAGATGCACTGCAAGAACGGAGTGCTTTAAGTTCGAGATATCAATCTGTAGGACTCTGGCCTAAACCAAGACAATGGCCATTCCAGAGTCAATTCGGTCACAAGATAGGATGGGTCGATCTGTAGGAGGGAAGCTGATAAATGTGAGAGATCAATGGTGATCAAAGGTTGTAGGTGTGTTGTGTATTCTGCGTGGAGAAAATAAGTTAAGTTCTGATTGATTGAACGCTGGGTTCTTAATCTCTTGTTTGTCTGCTGGACGAGAGATTGTCTTGTCCTTTCAATCATGATTCAGAGACTTATTATATTGCCAGAATTGTAAACACCTTGATCCCATGAAGTGTGACAGTTGCTGGAGTCAAAGAGTGGGGAAGTGGGAAATCGTGTCAAAACCAGTTGCTCATCGTGGGAGACTTGGTTAATTTTCCACCCACTACTTTGCTAACTCCTCCAACTCATTTCACGACTTGCTCACATTCTCATCGTGTGTATGAACACACGTGCCATAGACCGCCATACCATAACCCTAGTTAATATCCTCCATGTGACACGATTGACATCTCGTGATTGTGGAGTCAGTTGCTGACTTTTGTGGGACGATGATTCCTTGTGTTGTTTAGTCGAACGTGATTTCCAAATGTTCAACTTGTCTGCTGAGACAAAAGTATATTGTCGAATAAATGTTGATAACTTAAGGTGAGAAAATATTGTTGAATATTGATAGTTGAACCAATATTCCTTAGTCTGAGCAAATATTGCTCGCATGAGCAAGTGTTGCTCGTCTGATGATGAATTATTGGTGTCAGGACCAGATAAAATAAAATATTAATTTAAGATATTGGAAGCTAGGCCGAGCATAATAATAAAGTGTTGATCACAGGATCATCATAAAATTATTAGTATTTGAATCTGCTCAGAATTATGTTTTGCAGAGCTCTGGATTCGAAACCCTAATTTTTGATCAATCGATGATTTATTGAAAATCAACCACAGAGTGAAGGTGGTACCGGCTACATGGGATGACGAGTCGACCATGTAACGCCCGGATGCTCAAATGAGCAAAATACCAAAGTCTCTGAAGACCAATTGGTGAAGGGATGATTAAATGCTGGTTTAATCATTTATTAAAATAATGCTCGTGTGAGCGTTAGGTAGTAAAACCTGATTATGGAGATATGAGGGACCGACAAAGGGGTCATGGGACCGGCTCTTGGTGGTCGTGGGACCAGTTGATGGTCGTTTGAGCAAACTCCCAGTTGTTTGAGAAGAGTTTGGACCCAATATGAGCAATTAAGCAAATTAGGTCAAAAATATTAAAACATATGGGACCAGCCATTTGCAAGCCCTAGGGTCGGCCTTGGTCGGTCAAGGAGATATGCCCGTGTCACCATAATGTCCGTGTCTCAGTCCTAAGAGTTTCGATATTTTCTGATGCGCGTTTGCAACATTTTGAGAAAATATGAAGGATTCAGGGTTTTGCTGAAACTAGGGAATCTTCATGAGATGATGAAATATAATTAATAAAATAGGGGATTACAAGGTGTGGGACCGGCCACGGCTAGGGCATGGCCGACCAGCTAGAAAACTCGGTCCCGCAGCACCTTTCCCAATTTTATGTATTTTCCCTGATGTGAAGGAAATACCATGAAACTGAGGAATTTCATGAGGTTAAGGAATTTCCATGATATTATGGAAATAATAATAATAATAATAAAATAGGGAGTCATGAAGTGTGGGATAGGCTATGGACAAGGCATGGCCGGCCGACCAAAGAGCTCGGTCCCAAGACACTTTTCCTAATTTTATTATATTTTTCATGATTTTAGGGAAATGTCATAAAATCAAGGAGTTTGTTGAAACCAAGGAATTTGTTGAAATCAAGGAGTTTCCATGAGATGATGGAAACATAAAAAATAATAATAATAAAATAAGGGACGTGTGGGACCGGCTAGGGCATGACCGACCGTCTAGGCCCCTGTCCCACGAGTTTCCCTAGTTTTACATTATTTTTCATGACTTGAAGGAAATTTCATGAATTTAAGGAGTTTTCACGAAACGAAGGATATTTGCTCAAATGAAAATATTTTCATGAGATCAAGGAAATTAATAAAAATATGATAAACTATAAAATTGGGCGTGGGACTGGCCACGACACGACCGGACGGTTTATCGTTCCTTCGTGTTTTGGAATTCTCGTTCGTGCATTCAGGTGCTCGTTTGTGCATTATTGCTGAGTACACTTGCACCATTTTGGTCGGGGCTTACTCGATAGCGGCTCAGATGCCCGTACGTTGAATATTTATCACTAACCTGTGGAATTCTGCTGGGAATAACCACGAATTGAAGTGACGAAATATTACGAAGAATCGTAGAATATTGCTGGATATTCAGTTAACAATTAGAAATAATTAATTGATGGCTATATATTAGCATGCATGTTGTGTAGGAACATTAATTATCCGAGAATTGAGAGATATGAGCTTGTTGAAACGTCATATTTCTTTTATATAGTCAGGGAAAACATTGTTGCATCCTGAAGAAGTTGTTGCTCTATACTAGCAGGCAAGCTGTCTAGGAGCCGTCCAATCATTAAGATTCTATACACATATCTTTTATATAGTCAGGGAAAAAATTGTTACATCTTGAAGACGTTATCGCTCTATACTAGCAGGCAAGATGTCTAGGAGCCGTCCAATCGTTCGATTCTATATAAAAGTGATTACTGAAATTGCTCAGTATTCATGAAATATGTTGTTGCCTCAGTTGAGAGACTGCATATTCATGTATGCTCTGAGATAAGTATACTCAGTCACAGACTCTTATGGCATGATCTTTCATGCTTCGATAAGAGACATGGTACTCAATAGTCATCTGATCGCTGGATCAGGAATATGTAAGATTATGGTTTTACGATTTTATCCTTTGTCGAAAATCCACCATCTACATTAAGTCCTCTGCTTAGTGATGGACAGTCATGTTCCTCAGTCAGCACTGGATGGTGATTTTCTAGTTACAGACGAAATAAGTAATTGAACTTAGTCGTAAGATGGAATGTTACCGGATTTTCGATTGCACGAACGAACCATGGCTCGAACGGAGAAACCAGTAGCATGATAGAGCATCGAGCGAAAATTGGTGTAGCACTGCTGATTTGGTGATCGAACCTTGGTTGATTTAGGATTCATGGGTCTAGGCCCAAGAAAAGAAATCCTTGTTTTAGGAACAGAAGCTCGTTCTTTTGTTAGATTAAGGAGCAAACAAAATAGACCTCAGTCTGATGATATAAAATTTTGTCTATGAGCTTTCACGAAAACCAAAATTATATTTTTATTTTATTTTAAATATATTAGATTTCACAAAGTGGAATAAACTCTCGTTTCAAAGGTGGATGCTCGTACGAGAGAAAAGTTTTATTTAATAGACGTGCGTCTGTTAGTAATAAAATTTTGTTTATGAGCTTTCATGAAAAAAATTTATCTTCGAGGTTTCAGAAATCTTTGAAAATATACTCTCGCTTCAAAGACAGATGCTCGTGCGATGGAGCAAAAATATATAGATATATTTTTCAAATTTACGTGAGTTTCACGTTAAAAATTTATATATTTTGTAAAATCATGTTTTGATTTTGAACAACTGTTGAAAGTAGACCATTATACATGGTGAAATAATGTCTTTTCACAATTGTAGAATGGACGTCTGTCTAGTTTTTGAAAAACCATTGGATGTTAAAATTTACGTGGGTTGTTCGCGGTTTTATGAAAATCAAGTCATGATTTTGAATAATGAATTTTGCTCGTCTTTACAGGTTTGAGGGAACGAGCAAGTTTTCGAAATTCTGACGTTATAATCACTACAGCTAGTGAAACTGTAAATAGGTAAGAGTTTGATTGTTACCATTTTGTTACGCGTTTGTTATTGGTATATCCATGACTCCATGTCTTTCGCCTCATATAGTGGTGACTTATGGTTACAACCACTCTTCTGGCCCTTCCGGGGAACGCTCCAGAAATATCATGTCAAAGATGAAGACTTCTGCGGATGTTCATGCCGAGTAAATCAAGCTTTCAGAGACGCTGGAAAGCTGATGCATTGTATGTCTCTCGATCATCTGGGAGTCGTCCGTGATGGAATCAACGCTTTCTTAGCCTTAGCGGATGCGGAAGAGAAGCAGGGACGAGATGAGTTATTACTGAAAAGGAAAGCTGAAGATGAAAGGCTTGCATCTTATCAGCAAAACGCCGCCGGCTTCAGCAAATGAGACAAGCGGCTGAAGATGAAGTCTGATCTCGTGCGGAAGGCATAGCTTCTGATTCAGATGTAGATGAATGAAGAATTTCGTCATAATTCGTCATCGGAAAATTCAGAAGTCAGGTCTTCATTGAAAATGATGTATAATCTTCGTTCGATGTCGGATTTTCGTGATCTACCCATGTTTCTTCATCCTCAGAAAATTTCCAAGCTCTAGCGTAGAATATTTTCGGCTTTTGATCACGTTTAAGGGCCGAAATTGACGAAACAGTAAACTTCCAGGAAACTTCCAAAAAAAATTCAGCTGGTATGTAGTCCAATGTTTTGGCCACATCTTTTTTCTAGTTTCTCCAATTGCTATAAATGTTGGATATATTGTAGAGGACATCCATACGAAGAGAATTGTATATGACCCATCCCTAAAATATTCACCAATTTCTCCCAGCTCGCTGCTTTGTGCGTGACAGTGTAAAATCATCTCAGGCGAGCTTGTTGTAAAACACTCATTTTGTGTCTTTAGACCATTCGCTTGTGTCTTGAACGGTTGGTGAAGGATTTAAAATAATTGATTCATTTGATATCAGGACCCCTTGATTGATACATGAGCATGGTGCGTGCAGTGCCATCTTGTTTCTGCCAGTCGTAGAAACATCACTTCTGAAACCCTGGTCACGGGACCATGACTGAGGTTGCTCTCAAGAAGGGCTGATGTGATGACCATGGTTGTATGATCTGGTGGTAGCATTCCTTTTATGATGAATGATTAGCATATGAGAGTCTGGTGTCACGAGTCTCGGACTGTGAAACCGATCATCTTGATCAGTGGACTGTCAGTCCCCGGTATATTGTTAAATCTCTCCTTTTCGTTTTCTCTTTTTTCTGGAAAGACTTGGATAGAGGACCAAGGTAGAAAAATTGATGTAAAGACCTAGGTGGTTGAAGTTGAAGGTACTTTGATGAAGGACTTAGTGGAAAGACCTGGTGGACACCGATCGACCGTGGAAGTTATGAATCTCGTCTAAGAATTGTTGCTTGCATGTTGTACGCTCTGGAAGCTATAGGAACCTCATACGACGTCGAAATTCGATGCTTGACCCCAAATTTTTAAGATAAGAGACTGAGTTATCACATGAGAAAAGAATCACTCAATTTTGAGTTGTAGAGGTGAGCCAACGAAGCGTTCACATTTGTAATTTGTAATCCCGTATAAATTTTTTAGATTTCATAGACCTGACGGTAAAGTCCATATCTTTCAGCTCGTATGTCCGATTGATGCGCCCTTTTGGTATGTTGTAGAAGAGACATAGAAAAACATATTTCGTTCAGGAAGAATTGTCCCATTCCTCACCCATTGGTACGTTTTACTAAACCCATGGCCTGAAGTGTGTTGTATCTCATTTGTAAAGGTGATGAGAACACCTTGTAGAAGACTTGGGAGTGTGCCCGCCCATCGTGAAAATTTTGGAAAGACTTTAATGTGAACATATTTCATGTCTACACACCTTCATATGAATCATTAGTGCTTGGATAAGTCCGCCTCGTCGAGCAATACTTCAGAGAATGGTTAATTGATGAAGCCCTGTCATGAGGATGTTGCTCTTGAGACCGTTGTTGATGCTAGATCACGATTGAAATTTCTCCTGAAATTCTTGTTGATGCTGAGACCATGAACGGAGTTCCTCCACATATCCTTGTTGATGCCGATACTATGTTTGGAGTTGCTCCAGAGACCGAAAAACGCTAGAACCATGATTATCGATATAGCCTTTGCTCCTTCATCCAGTGAGCCTTTTACATTCACGAACTAGTTGGTGAGTTGAGAATTCCTAAGATGAAGATGTTCTAGGACTTCAACCCAAATTCTCCTGAATATGACTTTACTGTGAAGTGGCTTCGTTAGGGAATCGATATTGTTGTGGCATATAGCAGCGACAGTCTCCATTCTGGGTGTGAGGAGAAAAGTTCGATGGTCGTGCAAGGTTCGTGATGTAGAGAAGTTCCGTTGATGACGTTTCATGGAATTACATCATCCAGCAATAACTTGTTATGTGGATCACATTTATTGATAGATTTGAACCGATTTCTCTAATAAGGTCAAGTCCCCAGTGTACGTTGAAGGAGTTTGTGCCATCCATGGATTAATGAAGTTGCATCTGCTTCAGAAGTCTTTTCATGGGGATAATGAAGACTTATCGATTGTATTTCTGCTATGCTGATCGTCTTGGTGTTTAATCAGTATGTCATTAATAATACTCGTGCTGAAGTTAGAGGTGTCAGATGTACTCTTTGATTGGGAGTACAATTTGAAGGTATCTAAGAATAAGGCGCCGAGAGATGAACGGTTTTTGATTTTCAGTTGGCCTTGGAAAAGTAGGCGATTGACATTTGTAGGGATTTACTTTTGTTTTGATAAAGATTTTCATTTAAATAAACTGATGTTGATTGCTGAAAGAGATTCAATTACTGAATGCAAGTATTGCATATGTTTTCGAGGGATTGATCAAACCACGGATAAATTAAGAAAATCCTACTTCAAACTTCAGATGCTTGAGGTTCAAAGCATCAAATCCCTCAAGAGAATGTCTTAGGCATGATCGTCTTGGCACTGAATATCTTAGGTTTGGCTTTTCCTTCACTAGTCCTCCAACGTGTGAGATTTCATGCTCGTACAGGCATCAACACTTTTGCATAATTCGGCGGTGGACATTTCTGAATGTGGAACATTAGTACATCCAATACATTCCTTGTCATGATTGCATATCGTCTCAAAAATGAACATTCCAGTGAGATGCTCGATTCGAAGAGGTGCGACCACTTGGTAAAATATTGTTGTGGTGAAGATATCCATTCATGACGTCTTGCAACGGCTGAGTTGTTAGCATAATTGAGTCCTCATGCTAGGAGAGCATGTAGGAGAATATATGATATGAACATATGAGGAATGAGACTTGCCTGAGTGCAGAATACTTTGAGAAATGTCGATGCACCTTCTTCAGGTTCTTGCTTCAACCTCATCAGAATTTCCTCTCAGTGTCATGACGACGGAGGGCTCACCAAATCCTCTGGATCAAACCTTTTTCGTTGGAGAGATGTGAAACCAAAGGCGTTTTGTCTGTAGCCATCTTTTCAGCATTGATCCATGTTCGTCCGAGGATCATGTCATATCCTGGATCTTCCTTGACTATGAAAAACTTGGCTTCTGTCTAGGTTGAGCCTATTTTCATCTTGAAAGTAATGTAGCCATAAGCATCTCTGACCGTTCTTTCATGATTCTTGATTGATATGGGAACATGAGTAGCTTCTTTTCGAGTGATGACTGCGGCTCTAAGAGTCTTCAGTGGAATTATATTGATGGGGGATCAACGTTCTTCCGAATTTGTTTCCTTTGAGATCGACTATGGTAAGTAGTCTACGGTCGTGCATCTCTTTGTCTGTGGTTGAAGGCCCAGGGAGTATTTAAAGAAATGGACAGTCGCCTCCCTGGCACGATGTGATTCAGTTTTGTGAACATGTATTTCCTTTGTGCCTTCAATGTATAGAACATTTCACATATATGTTCGACCATGAACCGCCTTTTTTGACAGGTTGTTCAGAGAGAGAAAGTCCCGACTGAGAGACGATCCATGTGCACCCATTCAGTCCCTAGGTTAAGTTCTCTTGATTCGACCTTTTCCTTGAATATGCGCTTCAAAACCTTGTAGTCGTTTGTTGGATGATTGACGAACCTATGAAAGCGACAATAACGAGGATTATCCATTTCTTCTTCAGTCGGCTTTTTCTTGACGTATGGAAATTTGATTGCACCATCTTGGATCCAGACTTCTAACAACTCGACCACTTTTTCAATGGGAAGATGGAAGTCCGGAGCTGTCTGGTCATTTTGTTGACGCTGAGTCAACATTTGTGCATTTCTGGTTTGATTATTCTTCCTTTGAACTGGAGAAGAATGTGTGTATTGTTGTGCCTCGGTTTTCTTTTTACTTCCTTCATCAATAACGTTCATGGAAGGACGGAGGTTGATTTTAGGATTGGAAGAATACATGTTTTTCCTTATACCCTTGCAAACTTCTTTATTCTGGAATGGCTCGGATTGGCTGAGTAGAGCAGCAGCCGATCGGTTAGTTGCTTCGGCTACAATCCGAGAATGTAAATCCTCCAAAAGGGATTTATAAAATGGCATTATCCGTTCATCGTAAGAGTCTTGATTGAAGCGTGCCAAAACGGACGGATCTTCTTTAGAAATTCGTGAGAATTGTTCCGAGGTTTCACGAACGTCCAAGCTAGATTGGTGGAGCCTTTTGCGCTTAGCATGAGTGTGGACTTTGTCTTCTTCGTCGCTGGTGGAGGTATGGATCTTACAAGAGAAATCAACACCAGTGGTCACATATGAAGGATTTCCATCAGCATTCTTTTTAGAGAGATCATATGTTGGTTCCCTTGATAACTGATCAGTAAGAACTTTCAAAAGGGCAAACACCTCGTTCTGTATCTTGACAATTTCCGCTTGATTTGTTACTACATCATTTAGAATTTTCATCAGATCAGCAATGGTGGTTGAGCTTTGAGTGTTCATAGCCTCTGTGGGAGCTTGACCAGGCCAACCAAGTTTAGTAGTAATTAGAAGAAATTCGCCAGTACTGGGAGATAATAAATTGAGATTGGATGTTTCTGAGATCTCCCCATAATCGACCATCTTTGATGAAATTGTGAGTTGCAACCGAGAGAATGATCTCCCACTGTGGTCGCCAATCTGTAGATGGGGAAAACGATTTGCTGGTTTTTACGGAATTGAGGAGACGACCGTGCGGAAGAGACTCCTTCAACCGAGCGAAATGTTTAACCACACACAGATGCACTGCAAGAAGGGAGTGCTTTAAGTTCGGGAGATCAATCTGTAGGACTGATGGTTTTTCAAAGTATTGTAGTGATAGTGGTAAAAAGGTTCGTTTCAGACTTGTGAAGGAAATGAATTTTTAGATTTAAATAAATATTGCAAATTTGATTCAAAAAGTGATGTCAAGATTTTGGAGAAACTGGGGCTAAGGGTTCCACTTTTCTATCAATTCCAAAGTGATATTATTATTATTATTATTATGCAATTTTACCCATTTAAGTGATTTTAATTATTGCAAAAATAGATTTTATAAAAGAGTAATTGTAAATTGAAAGCATGGAATATCAAAAACTCAAGGTTAAGCATATACCATCAATTAAAATAACAATTGCTTAATAAAAATCATTGGAAAATTTTTTATTCTATGAAAATAATCAAAAATTAAATTGCATAAATTATTAAGGCAAAAATTACCACTTTTTCATTGGCGAAATAACTTGCCCCGTCGCCCTAGAGGATGGGTTTAGCTCATCATTGTGTAAACTTGCTCAAAATTGATATTCATTGCTCAAATGGTGCTTACAAATGATGAAATGGAGAAAATATAACCAAAACCGGGTTTGTAACGGTTAAATTGTTACAAACCACGCTGCTACAAAGAACGATAAAAATAAACTGCTTCTGTCACTGTTCTTCTAAGACCCTCGCCTTGTGTCGTTATCACTGTTGATAAATGACTGTCTTATGAAGTCTGTTCTTCGTGTTCTTCCTCTTCGCAGCAGAACAAATTTTTTTTTCGTCTTTCAATCCTAAGCTTTGTATTACTCCTTATCCTCTCATATCACTTCGTAACTCTCGACACCCCTTCTATGAGTCCCGTAAACCCTTTATATAGCCAGCATCACCAAGAAATCACGCTCAATCACTCCAAAAAATCTCTTATTACTCGGTAGTAAAGGAAAATATTTTCCGGATATTTTCTTCCATGATTTAACCCTTCACGCATTTTCTGGTGTTGACACACTCCCAACACAGTCCCATTTGGAGTAAAACTCTGTTAAGACACACTCCATCCTCTATTACGCACAGGAAATCCCATGAATATCTCGTGCAACTCGTGAATATCTCCCCTCCTTTGTTTTCTTCTCACCGAGAATCTAGCCAACTTTAGCTAACGAAATCAACCATACCCTTCCTGTTAAGACTAGTCACGTCATCCCTGAGAGTTTCAGCCACTGAGTCTCTCTAAAACATCACTAATTCCTGAACAGAAAATCTTCTAGTGACTACAACCAATTCCTGCCAAAACTGAAAATTTTGAAACAATGAAGATGGCGTCCCCCTAACCAAACCGGGGGTGCAAATAGCAGGAGCCCAACTGAGGTGCCCCTTATCCAAAATGAGGGTGCCTTTAGTACTTTTCTACGGGGGTCCAAATAGCACTTTTCGAGCAACTTTTTCCACACAAGTGTATTTCTCCAAAAACACCTACAAACACATAAAACATCAAAATTAGTACAAAAATCGAGCACTAACAATATAGACACTGATGACAATTCATACACAAAAATGTGTCTATCAAATACCCTCAAACTTATTATTTTCTAGTCCTCGAGCAAAACTAATCTATAAAATAAAGTCCTAACTCACTAGGTGGCCCTAGTGACCGAGTTAATCTAGGGAGGTTTACCAGAGGTTTACCCACAAAACCTTATACTCCAAACCCTAGATATCTACACAGAACCTTGGAAGGCACTAAAGAATCTCCTTGGTTGGCATACAATCACTGACTACAGGAGGAAGTACCCTGATGCGATATTCCAATTTTTGTATATGAGTTTGCACTCAAGCATACTAAAATTCATATATAAGTGACAGAGCTCTACTGAGATAGTTTTTGGACATCATAACCGGAGTCAACCAATCACATGGAAAGATTAAGAAGATGGATAAAGAGAGAAAAAAATATATGGTTTAAAGTGAGCGGTGTTTCTCATATCTGTCTGAAGGCCTCTGCCAAGGTGAACCTATCCTAATGGAATGAGATACCGGTCTGACTAATATCACACTGGCATATACAAGGGGACCAGTGGTCGATAAACCTAACTCTAGGTCAACACAACTGGCATATAAAAGGGCACCAGTGGTCGACTTTATTGAATTTATTCCGGTTGGTCTGATGGTCAGGTCTCAATTTTTATTTATTTATTTATTTTATTTTTTGATATCCCAATCACTCTATTTCACCCTAGCAATGGTAACAACTTGAATCGTGT
The DNA here is from genome assembly GCF_003573695.1 of Papaver somniferum. Classification (NCBI taxonomy): domain Eukaryota; kingdom Viridiplantae; phylum Streptophyta; class Magnoliopsida; order Ranunculales; family Papaveraceae; genus Papaver; species Papaver somniferum. The sequence continues at coordinate 123,445,853 of NC_039368.1, read as the reverse complement.
GCCCCACCAAATCACTTTAAAAAAAATAAAAACAAAAGGATTAGGATTCAACGAGATATAGCGAAACTGCCATGTTTTTTTTTAATTCTAACACCTGAGCTCTGTGCTTTTATGAATAGACTCTTTAGATGTTTCCATCTAATCAGATTGGTTCCTCAACTCCTAAAACCAAGATGTTCCCATCCACTTAGATTGGTTAGTGAAAACCTTAATAGGCATAAATTTCTAGGCTCTGGAGTTTATTTATTGCAACTAAAAGCTAACAAAAAGTTTCTTCCCCACCCCTAAACTTAAATATAACATTGTCCCCAATGTTTCTAATGAAAGAGCAATACCAAAAAGTAAAGTAACATAAGAATCAGTAAAGAGAGAAGTCGGAAAGATAGTACCTGAGTGAAGAGAGAAATCAAAAACTAATATACAACATACAATCGCCTCGATGGTCAATCAAGGGTAAACAGGCTCCTCCAGAGGGACCTCCTCAACATCACCTGTAGGAAAGGGATCTAAAAAGGGTTTCAATCTTTGACCGTTAACCTTCGAAGAATTAATACCATCCGATGTCTCGATATCAACAGCTCCATGAGGAAAGACAGTGCGAACAATAAAAAAAGGACTCGTCTACCGAGAAAGTAACTTCCCAGGGAAAAGATGCAAGCGGGTATCATACAAAAGAACTTTTTGACCCGGAGAAAATGACTTCCTTAAAATATTTCTATCATGCAAAAGTTTCATTTTGTTCTTATACTCCTTAGCACTATCGTAAGCATCTATACGAATCTCGTCCAACTCATTGAGCTGGAGTTTCCTATGGGCTCCTGCCTTGTCAAGTGAAAATTTTAGCTGCTTAACATCCCAATAAGCTCTATGTTCTAACTCAACAGGTAAATGACATGCCTTGCCATACACAAGTCGATAAGGCGACATTCCAATGGGGGTCTTAAACGCAGTACGGTAAGCCCATAAGGCATCAGTAAGCCTAGACGACCAGTCTTTCCGATTAGGATTAAATTTTTTCTCTAATATACATTTTATCTCCCTATTGAAAACCTCTACCTGACCACTAGTCTTTGGATGATACGGGGTATCTACCTTATGTGTAATACCATATTCTTCATCAAAATCATAAAAGGTCCATTACAAAAGTGCGACCCTCCATCACTAATTATAGCTCGCGATGTACCAAAACGTGTAAGTATATTATCTTATAAGAACTCGATCACAACTTTATGGTCATTGGTTTTACACACAACCGCCTCAATCCACTTAGAGACATAGTCTACAACGACAAAGATGTATAGGTTACCAAAAGAATTAGGAAACAGACCCATTAAGTCAATACCCCACACATCAAAGACCTCAACAACTAAAATAGGGTTCAAGGGAATCATGTTCCTACGGGAATTAGTTCCTAATTTCTGGCAACGCTCACAAGTAACACAGTAACTGTTAGAGTCTTTAAACAACGAAGGCCAATATAATCCACACTGCAATATCTTAGCAGCAGTATTCTTAGCACTAAAGTGACCCCCACAAGCATGACCATGACAAAAGGAAATAATACTGGACTGGTCACTCTCAGATATACATCTCCTAATAATCTGGTCTGGACAATACTTAAACAAATACGGATCATCCCAAAAGAAGTGCTTAACCTCGGCTAAAAACCTAGAACGATCTTGTTTACCCCAATGTTGGGGCATTCGACCAGTAACAAGATAGTTCACCATATTCGCAAACCAAGGTAATTGGGTAACAAAGAACAATTGTTCATCAGGAAATCTATCCCTTATAGGAAGGGAATCATCAGGGGAATCAACAACTAGCCTAGACAAGTGGTCTGCAACTACATTTTCGGCACCCTTTTTGTATCTAATGTCTGGAGAAAAATCTTGCAACAAAAGGATCCACCTAATCAATTTAGGTTTCGTATCCTTCTTAGACAAAAGATATTTCAAAGCAGCATGATCTGTATATATAACGACCTTAGAACCTAAGATATAGGGTCTAAACTTGTCTAAGGCAAACACAATGGATAAAAGTTCCTTCTCCGTAGTGGTATAGTTCAACTGGGTATCATTCAGAGTTTTGCTAGCATAGTAAATTACATGAAGTAACTTGTTTTCTCACTGACCTAGCACAACATCAATAGCATAATCTGAAGCATCGCACATGATATCAAAGGGTAGGTTCCAGTTGGGTGCCTGGACTATTGGGGCGGTAGTGAGTAAAAGTCTTAAGCTTCTCAAAATCCTCTAAACAAGCATCATCAAAGAAAAACTTAACATCTTTTGCAAGCAAATTGCAAAGAGGTCTAGAAATCAAGCTAAAATCCCTAATGAATCGACGATAAAAACCTGCATGCCCTAAGAATGACCTAATGTCTTTTACGTTTTTTGGGACCTGTAAAGTCTTAATAAGGTCAACTTTGGCTTTCTCTACCTATATATCCTTAGAAGATACGATATGCCCTAAAACAATTCCTGAACGAACCATGAAGTGACATTTCTCCCAATTAATCACTAAATTATTTCCTTTACACCTAGTCAACACTAGTGACAAATGATGCAAGCACTCATCGAAAGACGAACCAAACACTGAAAAATCATCCATAAATACCTCTAAGAACCTTTCTACCATGTCAGAAAAATATGCTCATCATGCAACGCTGAAAAGTCGCAGGGACATTAAATAGCCCGAAAGGCATGTGTCTATACGCAAAGGTACCAAAGGGACAGGTAAAAGTGGTTTTCTCCTGGTCTTCTGGGGAAATAACGATCTGATTAAATCCATAGTAACCATCTAAAGAGCAGTAGTGACTATGTCTATCTAATCTCTCTAGCATCTGGTCGATGAAGGGAAGGGGAAAGTGGTCCTTCCTAGTGACCTTGTTCAATTTCCTATAGTCAATACAAACACGCCAACCCGTGGTCACTCGGGTCGGGATTAACTCACTGTTATCATTCTGGACTACAGTAATACCAGATTTCTTGGGAACAACCTGAATGGGGCTGACCCACTTACTGTCTGAAATGGGGTAGAAAATGCATGCATCTAACATCTTAAGAACCTCAGTTCGAACTACTTCTTTCATATTAGGGTTTAGTCGACGTTGCATCTCCCTAGAAGGTTTGGTATCTTCCTCTAAATAAATCTGATGCATACAAACAGTAGGACATACCCTTAATGTCTGTTATGGTCCACCCTAAAGCTTCCTTAATGTTTTGAAGGACAGTTACTAGCCTACTTTCCTGATCTCTATCCAAGTCGGAAGAAACAATCACAGGTAAAGTCTCAGACGGGCCTAAAAACACATACTTCAGGGTATCTGGCAATGGTTTTAGGTCCAACTTAGGAGGCTCTTCTAAAGAAGAAACTAGGGTAGACTTAGAAACTGGTAGTGGTTCGAACTTAGGTTTCCATCCATTACTAGTATCTAACAAAGGGGTTGAATCTAACAAAGCATTCACCTCATTAATCACATTATCATCATCAAAATCAATCCCAAAGTGAGCTAGGGATTTCTATAATGGATCTTCTAACAAATTGTTTGGTAATTACTCCTCGACTAATGTTCCTATCATGTTCACCTCTTCTATACTCGAGTCATCTAGTTCAGAGGGTAGCTTACTAATATTAAAAAATTTCAGCTCAATAGTCATATTACCAAAAGACAAATTCATAATACTATTTCGACAGTTAATGATCGCATTGGATGTAGATAAAAATGGGCGACCTAAAATCACTGGTATTTGGTTCTCTGGGTCAGGGACAGGTTGGGTATCTAGGATAACAAAATCCACTGGATATATAAACTTGTCGACCTCTATAAGAACATCCTCAATAACACCACGAGGAATTTTAACAGACCTATCAGCTAACTGGAGTGTTATCTGGGTAGGTTTCATCTCACCAAGTCCTAGCTTAAGGTACACATGGTATGGCAGTAAGTTCACACTGGCTCCTAAGTCAACCAATGCTTTCTTAACACGGTACTTACCTATTGTACAAGCAATGAAACGGGACCATGGGTCTTTATACTAAGGAGTAGTGGTATTCTGAATAATAGAACTCACATGACTAGCTATGAAGGTTTTCTTCAGGACACTGAGCTTACGCTTTCGCGTACACAAGTCCTTAAGGAACTTGGCATAAGAGGGAATCTGCCTAATTGCATATAATAATGGAAGGTTGATATTAAACTGCTTAAAAACTTCCAATATATCATTAAAGTTGGACTCCCTCTTAGTCGTAAAGCTGTGGGAATGGGGATATGGGAACAAAGTCAGGCTCAACAGAACCCTCATTGGTCTCTTTAGAGACTCTATCAGTCTCTTCATTCTCTGGCTCAGACGGGTGAACTACAGCATGTTCACTATCAGGCATGGCAACCTTGTTGTCAAATTTCTTTCCATTCCTAAGGGTTATGACAGCATTCACATGATTGTACGATTTCTCTCCTTTGGGGTTAGGATCAGTACGACTAGGGAACCTTTCATCTTCTCTCTCACTTATAGACTTAGCTATTTGTCCTACTTTAAGTTCTAATTTGGCAAGACTCTGAGAATTATTCTTCAACTCCTGTCTATTTTCTTCTTGAAAGCTATGGTGGTTTTTTGATAGCATGCCATGGTTATTTGCTAACATAGTGAGAGTTTCTTCTAAGGTATAGATACTTTTCTCAGGAATGTTCTGAAACTGGGTTTGACCTGAAGAGTTCTTAAAACCAAAACCTGGGGGAGGCTGAGAATTGCTAGACTGGCCTTGACTCTGGCCCTTAGACCAAGAGAAATTAGGATGGTTTCTCCAACCAGGGTTGTAGGTTTCTGAGTACGGGCCAAACTTCTGACGATTTTCATACCTAGTGTTGTTATAGATAGCATGGGCTTGCTCCTCACTAACCTGACCTTCCCAAAAAGAATCATTGGGTTCTATTCCACAACTAGAGACTTGAGAGGATCTATTCCTATCATCAGGTTCCACAAGAGACCTATGTTTAGACTGATTCAATTCCAAAGCTTCTAACCTTCTAGACAAAGCAGCAAACTTAACATCTGACCCTAAGCTTGTATCTACCACATTGGTGCTACTTCTATTGACCAAGAGTCTTTTAGGGGGTTCAACACAAGATTCCCATTGTTGGGATTTTTCAGCGATAGCTCCTAAGAAGGTAAAAGCATCATCAGCATTTTTACTAGTGAAATCACCAGCGCACATAGACTCAACCATGGCTTTGGTCGAATAATCTAAACCATCATAAATAATCTCTACGAGTTTCATCTTATCAAATCCATGGTGAGGACACTGGGATAGGAGATCATTGAATCTTTCTAAAAACCTATAAAGAGACTCTCCCTCTTGTTGCACACTAGCACTAATTTTCTGCCTAACAGCTGCACTTTTATGCTTAGGGTAGAATTTCATATAGAAAGCAGCAATAAGTTCCTGCCATGTTTCAATGGATTCAGATGGTAGGTTGTCCATCCAGGTCTTGGCTTTATCTCTCAAGGAAAAGGGAAACATCTTAAGTTTCAAGACTTCATCAGTAAGGTCTTTTATTCTAATTGTCCCACAAATTTCCTCAAAGTCCCTAATATGGAAATAAGGGTTCTCATCATCTTTTCCTAAGAATATAGGGATCATATGAAAAATACTAGGTTTTATCTCGAAATTATCCGTAGTGGCTGGCAATTTAATGCACGAAGCTCGGTTGGACCTAGTTGGGAACATGTAATCTTTCAAAGTTGTCATTGCTGGCACAACAAAAGTACTAGGGGTACTTTCCTCACGAAGAGACAGATTCTCAAAACTGAAGTTTCCAAAAACGGGGCTCTCAAAAGAAGAGTCTTCGAGCTCCCCGCCTTCACAAGAAGAACTACTAGGTTTGTCACTAATCAAACGACCTAGAGTGTTTCTTTTCCAAGACCGTTTTCTAACCTCGGGCATACACTAGAAAAACAAAATTAAAAAGAAAAGTCCTAAAAAGGAAGGGAAGTTCTATGCAAACACAAACAAGGCTGACTCCACCACAGCAAACCTACTGATTTCTAGCAAACAAAAAGCATGATCGCTCCACTTAGATTGTTTTAGACCAGCTTCTAATCCTTCGAAAGGGAATTCGTTACAATTTAAGCAAACCCCTCTAGAATCAATCCGAGTTAAATTAAGTTGAATAGAGGCGATGGAAGCTCAGTGGAGCTTTGATACCCAAGGCCTCACCGGTATTACAAAGAGGCGCAGTCGCACATTCAACTTATAGAAACCATCAAGAACTTCGAAGTATGCTTAAAAGAGTAACCAATATTTTTCGAATGACTTTCCTGTTAAGCTCGTTACCTTATAGGTCTCGTTCTAGTCAAAATTTTAGGCTTAGGTTCGCGTTTGGTTTCGTTTTCCTAAGTCGGGCAAGAAGAGAACGGTGATGAAATCTGAACACTTATCTTGTATGGCCTGTCCTTACCCTTTACTAGGAAATTAAAACAGCCGGTTCAGTCCTCAACATATATTCACCTTAAGGCAGACAGTAAACCCGCTTGCAGGGGATTCACGTGTGATTCGAAAGACTTACCTCCCGTACCAGACGGGCGAAGAACCGTTGTAGTCGACTCGGGTCACTGACTCCGGTGTCAGTGTGCAAACCCGAGGGGCCGAGGCGATATCGTAATCGCCGTCCTTCCCTGCACACAGTTATATTTAAACTACCCTTTCGTAGGGCTTAAAAAAATAAAGTCCCAATTGTCCAAAGTCCAAAGTAAAGTGCAAAAATAAAAAGAAAATTACAAAATATTTCCTAACACAATTCTAAAAAAGAATATCTAAAAGAAAAAAAATAATAATAAAACTAAATCCTAAAAAAAAAAAATATTCGTCTTTTTCTTCTCTTTTAGCTTTAAGCTTTGATTCCAAGTCTTTAGTGTCCAACTTCAAACCTGCAATACAAAGACACACCCAAAGAAACGTAAAAAGAACAAATGAAAAAAAAATCTAAAAATTCTACCTAAACACAAATCCGCGTCGGCGGCACCAAAATTTAATGGTTTTTCAAAGTATTGTAGTGATAGTGGTAAAAAGGTTCATTTCATACTTGTGAAGGAAATGGATTTTTAGATTTAAATAAATATTGCAAATTTGATTCAAAAAGTGATGTCAAGATTTTGGAGAAACGGGGGCTAAGGGTTCCACTTTTCTATCAATTCCAAAGTGATATTATTATGCAATTTTACCCATTTAAGTGATTCTAATCATTGCAAAAAATAGATTTTATAAAAGAGCAATTGTAAATTGAAAGCATGGAATATCAAAAACTCAAGGTTAAGCATATACCATCAATTAAAATAACAATTGCTTAATAAAAATCATTGGAAATTTTTTTATTCTAGGCAAATAATCATAAATTAAATTGCATAAATTATTAAGGAAAAAATTACCACTTTTTCATTGGCGAAATAGCTTCCTCCGTCGCCCCAGAGGATGGGTTTAGCTCATCATTGTATAAACTTGCTCAAAATTGATATTCATTGCTCAAATGGTGCTTACAAATGATAAAATGGAGAAAATATAATCAAAACCGGGTTTGTAACGGTTAAATTGTTACGAACCACGCTGCTAGAAAGAACGATAAAAATAAACTGCTTCTGTCGCTGTTCTTCTAAGACCCTCGCCTTGTGTCGTTATCACTGTTTATAAACGATTGTCTTATGAAGTCTGTTCTTCGTGTTCTTCCTCTTCGCAGCAGCAGAACAGAAAAAAATTTCGTCTTTAAATCCTAAGCTCTGTATTACTCCCTATCCTCCCCTATCACTTCGTAACTCTCGACACCCCTTCTATGAGTCCCATAAACCCTTTATATAGACAGCATCACCAAGAAATCACGCTCAATCACTCCAAAAAATATCTTATTACTCGGCAGTAAAGGAGTAAAACTATTTTCCCTGATTTAACCCTTCACGCGTTTTCTGGTGTTGACACACTCACAACACAGTCCCAATTGGAGTAAAACTATTTTAAGACACACTCCATCCTCTATTACGCACAGGAAATCCCATGAATATCTCGTGCAACTCGTGAATATCTCCCCTCCTTTGTTTTCTTCTCACCGAGAATCTAGCCAACTTTAGCTGACGAAATCAATCATACCCTTCCTGTTAAGACTAGTCACGTCATCCCTGAGACTTTCAGCCGTTGAGTCTCTCTAAAATATCACTAATTACTGAACATAATATCTTCCAGTGACTGCAGCCAATTCCCGCCAAAACTGAAATTTTGAAACAATGAATATGGCACCGCTCTAACCAAATCGGGGGTGAAAATAGCAGGAGCCCAACCGAGGTGCCCTTATCCAAAATGACGGTCCTTTAGTACTTTTCTCTGGGGGTCCAAATAGCACTTTTCGAGCAACTTTTTCCACACGTGTATTTCTCCAAAAACACCTACAAACACATAAAACATCAAAATTAGTACAAAAACCAAGCACTAACAATACAGACACTGAGGAAAATTCAGACACAAAAATGTGTCTATCAAGGACTCCGGCCTAAACCAAGACAATGGACGCTCCAGAGTCAATTTGGTCACAGGAGAGGATGGGTCGATCTGTATGAGGGAAGCTGAGAAATGTGTTAGATCAATGGTGATCAAAGGTTGTAGGTGTGTTGTGTATTCTGAATAGAGAAAATAAGTTAAGTTCTGATTGATTGAACGCTGGGTTCTTAATCTCTTGTTTGTCTGCTTGACGAGAGATTGTATTGTCCTTTCAATCATGATTCAGAGACTTATTTATATTTCCAGAATTGTAAACACCTTGATCCCATGAAGTGTGACAGTTGCTGGAGTCAAAGAGTGGGGAAGTGGGAAATCGTGTCAAAACCAGTTGCTCATCGTGCGGAGACTTGGTTAATTTTCCACCTACTACTTTGCTAACTCCTCCAACTAATTGCACAACTTTCTCACATTCTCATCGTGTGTATGAACACATATGTCATAGACCGCCAGACCAAAACCCTAGTTAATATCCCCCAGGTGACACGATTGACATCTCGTGATTGTGGAGTCATTTGCTGGCTTTATTGGAAGATGAGTCCTTGTGTTGTTGAGTCGAACGTGATTTGAAAATGTTCAAAATGTCTGCTGAGACAAAAGTATATTGTCGAATAAATGTTGATAACTTAAGGTGAGCAAATGTTTCTGAATTGTTGAATATTGATAGTTGACCAATATTCCTTAGTCTGAGAAAATATTGCTCGTATGAGAAAGTGTTACTCGTCAGATGAATTATTGGTGTCATGACCAAATAAAATAAAATATTAATTTAAGATACTAGCAGCTAGGCCAAGCATAATAATAAAAGTGTTCATCACGGGATCAACATAAAATTATTAGTATTTGAATCTGCTCAGAATTCAGTTTTCGCAGAGCTATGGATTCGAAACCCTAATTTTTGATCGATTGATGATTTATTGAAAATCACACAGTGAAAGAGGGACCGGATACATGGGATGACGAGTCGACCATGTAACGCCTGGATGCTCAAATGAGCAAAATACCAAAGTCTCTGAAGACCAGTTGGTGAAGGGATGATTAAATGCTGGTTTAATCATTTATTAGAATAATTCTCGTGTGAGCGTTAGGTAGTAAAACCTGATTATAAAGAGATGAGGGACCGACAAAGGGGTCATGGGACTGCCTCTTCTAGATCTACTGATGATCAAACGAAATCTTGGCCAAAGGAAACTTTGAACCGATTCCGTGGTGATTGTAAGGAATACAATTTTCAGTCACTTGACAGGAAACTTATACTTCTTTAACATATGGTGGTAGTCTTAAAAAACTAAAAGATTATTCCTCAGTAAAAAGAGAGATTATACCATTTCCTGATAAGATCAACTCAAAAGAGTCAGGGGAAAGAGTTGATAATCGCTTCTGGAAAAAGGTTCCACCGCGCCCATATCGAAGCAATTCTGGTTTTGATAAGGAACTACTTCAGAAGGAAGGGAAAGAGAGAATATCTTCCAAAAGAAACAATCAGGAATTTCCTATTGTTGTCCCAGATGATCATACTAATGTGGATCATAAGGAAGTCCTTAAAATGAGAAAATCTTATGAAAATCTCATTGAAAGAATTAAGAGAGATTTATGTATCTCTAAGAATTCTCACATTAGTACGTTGTCTCCACATGATCATATCTCTAGAGTTAGAAAAGATCATTGTCTTGGGAGAGAATATTTTGGGCAGAAGTTCCCTAAGAGAAACATGAACTATGTTTCTGATATTCACTGTAAGCTGGAAAATCTTACTCCAATGCAACTTAGTTGTATCAAAATTGTGCATTCTCATCCTTTTCGTGCTCATAGTCCTGGATGGGAAAGGCACAATAAAACAGGAGCACATTTTTTTGTGTGTAGTTGTTTATCAAAAAAAATCTGTGACACTATATGGGTAGCTGCGAATCCATGGTTGTCTGAAAAATGTTCATGTTTAACATGATCTTCCAAAAAGAGGTTTTATTTAGAATTTTTGAATTTTAATAAACCGTTCAGCCTGGGAAATTCGGACTAAGGAAACGAAATATATTCTTTTATACTTTTGGATTCTCCATAGGTATTTTGGTCCGAAAGTTGTCTCTTTTAAAAAGAGAAACTTTCTCTTACCTGTATTCGAAAACCCTGATCAATCATTTTATATATATTTATTCATAACCGAGCATTCCCCCAATAACTCGCAGTGTCTCAAAGGCTAATAAGGAGGAAGCTCAAAAGGGTAAGGATTGTCAAGGAATCAATACAGAGAGAAAGAAGAAAGGCATCATGTCTGATTATGACTCTATTAGTTCAGTTGGATCACAAGATGAGTCATGTCTGTTGTCTTATAACCTACAAGATCCAACCAAAACTAAGTGGATTCGCTCTGATAGTATGTCTCAATACATCCAAGGTTCTGATGAACTGGAAACCAATCTTGCTATGACTATTCGACATCAAGATTGGGTAAAAGAAAAGTATGAAGGAACAAGAGGAATTCTTGTTGAACTCAAAGTTCTAATTGAATTTCTTATGAAACATAAAGTGGCTGCTGAAAAGTCTCTTGAGACATGCTTTAAGAATTTGAACACTGAAGAGACCTCAGTGAACAACAAGAGCACCACTAGAGATTAAGTTATATGTTGTAATACACATGTCACCTTTGAGGAGGCGACCGTGTGGAGGAGTATCCTTGAACCGAGCGAAATGTTTAACCTCACACAGATGCACTGCAAGAACGGGGTGCTTTAAGTTCAAGAGATCAATCTGTAGGACTCCGGCCTAAACCAAGACAATGGCCATTCCAGAGTCAATTCGGTCACAAGATAGGATGGGTCGGTCTGTAGGATGGAAGCTGATAAATGTGTGATATCATGATGATCGAAGGTTGTAGGTGTATTGTGTATTCTACGTGGAGAAAATAAGTTAAGTTCTGATTGATTGAACGCTGGGTTCTTAATCTCTTGTTTGTCTGCTTGACGAGAGATTGTATTTTCCTTTCAATCATGATTCTGAGACTTATTTGTATTGCCAGAATTGTAAACACCTTGATCCCATGAAGTGTGACAATTGCTGGATTCAAAGAGTGGAGAATCGTGTCAAAACCATTTGCTCATCGTGCGGAGACTTGGTTAATTTTCCACCCACTACTTTTCTAACTCCTCCAACTCATTACACGACTTGATCACATTCTCATCGTGTGTATGAACACATGTGCCGTAGACCGCCAGACCAAGACCATTGTTAATATCCCCCATGTGACACGATTGACATCTCGTGATTGTGGAGTCAGTTGCTGACTCTATGGGACGATGAGTCCTTGTGTTGTTGAGTCGAACGTGATTTCCAAATGTAAATGTTCAACATGTCTACTGAGACAAAAGTATATTGTCTAATAAATGTTGATAACTTAAGGTGAGCAAATATTGCTGAATTGTTGAATATTGATAGTTGAACCAATATTCCTTAGTCTGAGCAAAAATTGCTCGTATGAGCAAGTGTTGCTCGTCTGATGATAAATTTTTGGTGTTAGGACCAGATAAAATAAAATATTAATTTAAGATATTGGCAGCTAGGCCGAGCATAATAATAAAAGTATTGATCACGTGATCATCATAAAATTATTAGTATTTGAATCTGCTCAGAATTATGTTTTGCAGAGCTCTGGATTCGAAACCCTAATTTTTGATCAATCGATGATTTATTGAAAATAAACCACAGAGTGAAGGAGGGACCGGATACATGGGATGACGATTCAACCATGTAACGCACGGATGCTCAAATGAGCAAAATACCAAAGTCTCTGAAGACCAGTTGGTGAAGGGATGATTAAATGCTGGTTTAATCATTTATTAAAATAATGCTCGTGTGAGCGTTAGGTAGTAAAACCTGATTATGGAAAGATGTGGGGCCGACAAAGGGGTCATGAGACCGACTCTTGGTGGCCGTGGGACCAGCTTATGGTCGTTTGAGCAAACTCCCAGTTGTTTGAGAAGAGTTTGGACCCAATATGAACAATTGAGCAAATTAGGTCAAAATTATTAAAACATGTGGGACCGGATATTCACAAGCCCTAGGGACGGCCTTAGTCTTTCAAGGAGACATGCCCGTATCACCATAATGTCTGTGTCTCAGTCCTGAGAGTTTCGATGTTTTCTGATGCGCGTTTGAGCAACATTTTAAGAAAATGTGAAGGATTCAGGGTTTTGCCGAAACTAGGGAATCTTCATGAGATGATGAAATATAATTAATAAAATGAGGGATTGCAAGCTGTGGGACCGGCCACGGCTAGGGCATGTCCGACCAGCTAGCAAGCTTGGTCCCGCAGCACCTTTCCCAATTTTATGTAATTTTATGTATTTTCCCTGATGCGAAGGAAATACCATGAAACTGAGGAATTTCATGAGGTTAAGGAATTTCCATGAGATTATGGAAATAATAATAATAAAATAGGAAGTCATGAAGTGTGGGCCGGCTATGGCCAAGGCATGGCCGGCCGGCCAAAGAGCCCGGTCCCAAGGCACTTTTCCTAATTTTATAATATTTTCATGATTTTAGGGAAATATCATAAAATCAAGGAGTTTGTTGAAACCAAGGAATTTGTTGAAATCAAGGAGTTTCCATGATATGAGGAAAACATAAAAAATAAAAAAAATAAAAATAAGGGGTGATTGGGAACGGCTAGGGCATGACCGGCCGGCTAGGGCCCGGTCCCACGAGTTTCCCTAATTTTACATTATTTTTCATGACTTGAAGGAAATATCATGAATTTAAAGAGTTTTCATGAAACGAAGGATATTTTCTCAAATGAAGAGATTTTCGTGAGATCAAGGAAATTAATAAAAATATGATCAAATATAAAATTGGGCGTGGGACTGGCCACGGCACGACCGGCCGGCCGGTGGACCCAATCCCCTAGCGCCTCAGTTAATATTTTATTATTTATTATTTTCTTCCTATTTTGCATAGGTTCATCGTTCCTTCGTGTCTTGGAATGCTCGTTCATGCATTCAGGTGCCCGTTTGTGCATTATTGCTGAGTACACTTGCACCATTTTGGTCAGGGCTTACTCGATAGCGGCTCAGATGCCCGTATGTTGAATATTTATCACTAATTCGTGGAATTCTGCTGGGAAGAACCAAGAATTGAAGTGACGAAATATTACGAAGAATCATAGAATACTGCTGGATATTCAGCTAACGATTAAAAATAATTAATTGATAGCTCTATACTAGCAGACATGCTGTCTAGGAGCATTAATTATCCGAGAATTGAGAGATATGAGCTTGTTGAAATGTCATATTTCTTATATATAATCAGGGAAAACATTGTTGCATCCTGAAGACGTTGTTGCTCTATACTAGAAGGCAAGTTGTCTAGGAGCCGTCCAATCATTAATATTCTATACACATGTCTTTTATATAGTCAGGGAAAATATTGTTACATCTTGAAGACGTTATCGCTCTATACTAGCAGGAAATATGTCTAGGAGTCGTCCAATCGTTCGATTCTATATAAAAGTGATTACTGAAATTGCTCAGTATTCATGAAATATGGCGTTGCCTAGTTGAGAGACTGCATATTCATGTATGCTCTGAGAGAAGTATACTCAGTCAGAGACTCTTATGGCATGAGATTTCATGCTTCGATAAGAGACATGGGCCTCAATAGTCATCTGATTGCTGGATCAGGAATATGTAAGATTATGGTTTTACGATTTTAGCCTTTGTCGAAAATCCACCATCTATAATTGTATTAGTCTATTATGAATAAAATTATTTGATTTATAATTTTTCTTGTGATAATTTTCAGTTTACATAGCATGTGCTTGAATGCTTTTATCTTATTGCTATTTATGTTTATGGGATGTTTGATTTCGGTTTTATTACCTTGATATTCAATCTCATAATATTGTGAACCCTTGTGGTTTGGGAGACTTTTTGATTTAGCAGGATTAAGTTCTAGCCTATGTTGGTAGTCTTTATCAAAGAATCATGAGGGGTTCTGGTAGAAACAATATGTGAAAAAATCACAATATGTTGAATCGGTTTTGGTTTAGCATAAAAGCATATATGTTTCGACGGTTTTCAACTTTTGCTTGCAATTGTTAAAACCGATTTTCAACCTTTCTCTGGTAAAGGTTGGTTGTTGTTATTCTTTTGTATTTGCATAAGGATGATAACATGATGGTATTTCGATGTCAATTCTCCCTGGAAGAAGATGCAATCATATTGGAGAAGTCGATGCGAAATTTGAGGTAACAATCTTGTTAGTTAATTGTTTTCCTGTTTAAGAAAAGCCTGATTTTATATTATATATTTATTACTTTTGCTTAACAAAATTTCGGTTCAATTGATGTCTATTCCATGATGTGTGTGTGGATCTGTGTGATTCAATTGGTTCCGGTTAAGAAAAACTATTGTTATCTTGCTTTATTGTGTGGTATCAATTGTTTAGGCTTACAGAATTTCGGTGCAATTGCGGTGTTTTAATGCTTATGTTGTATCAATTGCTTCCGGTTGAGGTGAATAATTATGCAAGTTAATTTATGTTGGTTTGTATGAATTATTTATGGCTTAACGAAACAAAAGGATTACGGGATGAGTTGTTTAGTCCAATTTGATTCTGGATAAGATAAACTAAGTTAATTATGATCTTAGTTAGACTTATCGAAGTGAGGTTTCGGTTATTCAAGTTTAATCGAATGCCTTAACAAGAAATGCTAGTTAACTAACCTAGTACTTGTCTTGTTTAAAATTGAAAGGTCTAAGTTTATGGATAATTAGAAACTGATGAGAAAGATAGAGTTATCTTTATTTTGGTCTTATCGAATTAAGCGGGTGTTTTTGAACAATCGGTTTAGCAAAGGGACTAAGGTGCTTAGTTGATTTTTGTTTTGCTAAACTAAATTGGAAAAATTGTTTCGGACAATTGTTTCCTTGGTAACATATCAAAATAAAACTACTTGTAGTTTCGGTTTTGATACTGGTTATTAGAACATGATGTGTAGAACCCTCGTGCCTAACTCTACATGTTGCAAGTCTATTTTGAGATTTGTAAGATTCTTTTCGTGTTGTCCTTTATTTTTTCGTTTATTTGTAATTTTGTGACGAAAAAGGGGGAGAAATATATGGAGTAAACAAGTGATATTGGCATTGATTTTATATTGATTGGTATCGCTAAGGAAAAGAACATTGGTGCATAAACATTTTATCTAAACGAAAGAGTGAAAGCACAGACTAAGGGGGAGTAACATGTCATATGAATTGGTATAACAAAGACGTGCGGATTGAATATCTACCTATCTTCCTTAGGGGGAGTATTAGATTTTTAATTATAATATCAACAGCGGCATTTTCAAGGATTGAATGTGAGTAGTTTATTGTGTTGTTGAATTCGGGAATCAAGTGTATGTGTAATGAATTCTTGTAATTTGTTTATCCATATGATGTAAGATTTTTGTCACTAAAATTGACAAAGGGGGAGATTGTTAGAGCATAGCTCGGTTGAACCCACCAAGCATTTGTATGTCAAGTTTGGTTGTCATATTTTAGTGAATGAAAACTCATGTTAAGAATCGCTTGATTATGTACTAGACTCAACTTCGTATAGGTTAGCTTGAAAGTATTAGGATATGAGACATTACAAGTATTACGAAGACTTGAAGATGTGAAGAAGCAAGGGGCTACAATGACAACAATCATCCTTCCACTTGAGGTTAGTGATATTTGACTTGAACTGTTTTATTTCCTAACGTATCTTTCAAGTCGTGCATATTGAAAACAAAACTGCGAAGCATATTTGAACTCTAGATAGACATAGTATTAAGGAATACAATACGAGGTTTATTGCTTAACTATTAAACTTTATAGATAAGACATCGCCATAATCATTTGAATGCTATTGTGATTATGTATGGGTATGAGGTGAGGATTTCATCATAGGCAACAATGCTTTACATGTGTTCTAAGGAAGTAAGTTCATAAACTTGTTTTTGAACCGAAAAGCAAATTGCCAGGCGCTATTGGTTTTATTATTCATTGCAGATCTTATGAACAACCAATATGTGTGATTGAGTATAACCGTTCACGACTTATTTGTGTTCTTGGTAGAACTATTCACAAAGGCCAGACTTATGTATTGGTATGGCTTTTGTTAGTGAAACTGATCTAAAGTAATCACCTAAGATGGTATGATCGGGTTTGTGTTTTGTATGACCAAATTTGGGAAAGAGGAACCTATCCTAGTAAGAGGTGCAGTACATCACAAAGGGGAACCGATCCTTGTATTAGGTGCATCAAGGTTTATAAAATAAAGGGGAATCGATCTTATGAACATGTGCAACACGTTTTTAGGCAAAGGGAAACCGATCCTATGGACATGTGCAACACATATAAGTTAGATACCATATATACGTGGGGAACAAATTCTAGTACCTAGTCAACCAAATTTTGGAAATCTAGTGTGACTATGCACAATATTCACATGGAGGTAAAACCGAAACTTTTGGTAGAACCGTTAAACCCATGATTGTGATTTAATGTTATTTGATCAATCACATAGTTCTCGAAAGTCATATGAACCAATTTTAAACTTGTTTGGAAGTGTGGAAAATCGGTTTCAAGGTTGTTAATGTGAAAGAGAACTTACAAAGTAAGGATGTCGACATACTTTGAACACGTGTTGTGAATGTTTATTTGTTTATTTGTTCAAAGTTATTCCTTAATAGCTAAGGGAAGAGAATCCCAGGATCGAAACATAAATAAGTTAAGAATCTTTTAATTAAGGTAATTAACTTTATTTTTGGGAAAATAAGAATTAGTAATGTGCATTTACTAATTAGAGATTTTCTGAGAGATTTCGATCATTATTTTTGGACAGAGCATTTCCATGAATTATGAAAACCGAATTTGTGCTTTAATGAATATCTTGAGAATATTTTCGGTTTTGGAAATTCCTTGGTGTCCAAACTTCCTAATCTATAAATACTCGAAGTTTGCATTTCTAGCAAACTAATCCTTCGTAACAATAAGCTTCCTCTTTGTTGTGTTGTTACTGGTATAGCCGCTTATTCGGAGAGGAGAGTAACCTAATTAGGCGAAATCCCTTACGGCCGCTCAGTTTAAAGTCTTCTTTGGGATTGAGAAGCTCTAGCGTGTACCGTTGGTGGGAAACTAGATAATTGCGGTTTATCTTTTGTTTTCATTGATTTGATTGACTAACGGTGGTTGAACTTTGATTTAACCTAGTTTGTTTATGCTTGGGAATCTTCTCTTCTGATATAAGATTCACTCAAACTAGTTCAGAGTTTCGACGGGGATCTTCAGACTGTTGTTAGTTCTAAAGAAGATCTTGTGATAACAGACTCCGTTCAGTGCGTGATTGATCACAAGAGATTCAAGTGACTATGTGCAGGTTATTATCGAAGATCTAAGAAGATTTAAAGACGAAGAAGATATTGAAGATTTCTGATTTGTGGGTTCATAATCTTTGGTGTGCACAATACTTGTTTCGGTAAAAGAGGATCCAATTAATAATCGGTTTATCCTTGTGATAGATTAGATTGATTAATTGAGTAGATCGACATCAACACAATTCTTTGGATTAATAGTGTTGTTGGCTTAATCTTAAACGATTACTTCGGTAATTGAACATAAGATAGATCCAAGGACCTGACGAAGGAGTTTATGTTAGGATAAACAGAAGAGCCTTTTTCTGACTCACATCACTTGGTTGAAAAGAGTTGATACCAAACAGATTTGTTGTTCCTTTACTGTTTGGAATATGAACCAAAGAAATTGTTCCAAGTACGTGACTTATTTATAAGTTGGAGGCGTGGGAATACAGACGAAACTAGGTGAACTATAGGTTTATTTGCTTGGTCTCAACTATACTAAGTTAGGTGTAATTTTGTGTAGATGCTTAATCCTGAGAGTATTCAATTCTGGACAAGGTCCCGGGGGTTTCTGCATTTTTGGTTTCCTCGTTAACAAAATCTTGCTGTGTCATTTACTTTATATTTCCGCATTATAATTATTTTATTATAATTAAATTAAATTACACAAACTTAATTCCTATTTACTTGATAAGTGAATCCTATTGTGTTTGGTTAAGTCCGAACCTTTGTACCAAGTAACATACTTCGTTGTTGTATTGTATCGATCTCGTATCCATAGACGATCACACGAAGTGTGAACCGATTAGTTGTATTGTCTCGACTCAGTCCATAGAAAATCACTTTCGGAGAAAGGACTTATAGGTAGGAAAATTTTTAGCTTGATGTATATTTGGGTACCCTCGCCTTTTCAATACTGAAAATAAGTCAATGAGTGAAGGAAGGACCGGCTACATGGGATGATGGCCGACCATGTAACGCCCAGGTGCTCGAGTGGGCATGCAACAAAGTCCTTTGTTGACCAGTTGGTGAAGGGATGATCAAATGTTGGTTTTATCATTTATTAAAATAGTGCTCGTCTGAGCGTTAGGTAATAAAACCTAACTATGGAGAGATAAGGACCGGCCAAGGGGCCATGGGACCGGCCCAAGGTGGCCGTGGGACAAGCTGGTGGTCGATTGATCAAATTCCAATTTATTGGAAAGAGTTTGGACTCAATATGAACAATTAAGAGCTAATTAGGTCAAAATTATGAAAGAGTGTGGGACCGGCTCCTTGCAAGACTTAGGGCCGACCTTGGTCGGTCAACGTAGCATGCCCATGTCACAATAGTTTTCATGTCTCTGTCCTGAGAGTTTTGGTATTCTGGTACGCGTTTGAGCAATACTTTGGATTTTCAGAAGAATTTGCTTGACTGACACTCTCGATTTTGGTCGAATGAGCAAGTAGAACTATGCTCTTGCGACCAATATTTTGAGAATATTAAAATAATAATATTTCAATATTTGACGTGAGTAGGCTAGTTGATTATGTGACTAGGGTTTTTTCTCAAATGAAGGAGTTTCATGAGATGAAGGAAATAATAATATGAGAAAATAAGGGTTGTAAGGTGTGGGACCGGCCACAGATATGGCATGGTCGGCCGGCTAGGTGGCCCAGTCCTGTGACACCTTTCCCTATTTTTCTTACTATTTTTCTTCGTGTGAAGGAAAATATGGAGAAACTAAGAGTTTTGCTCAAACAAGGATATTTGCTCGAATGTTTATGAGATGAGGAAAAATAACAAAATAATATAAAATAATGGAAAGAGGTGTGGGACCGGCCATGGCGGCATGACTAGCCGGCCGGTGGGCCCGGTCCACTTAGGCGCCTCTTTATTATTTTATTGATATTATTTTCCTCCTTATTTTGCACAGGTTTGCTCGTTTGTCCATATTTTTGAATGCTCGTTCGTGCATTCGGGTGCTCGTTTGTGCATTATTGCTAAGTACACTTGCACTATTTTCTCGGGGCTTACTCGGTGGCGTCCCTGATGCCCGATCAATGAACATTTATTACTAATCCATGAAATTCAGCTGAGAATTCAGTCATGAAAAGGAGCAACAAAATTAATTGAGTATCTATTACTAATCCATAGAATTCATCTGAGAATTCATGGAACCAAGTAATGAGATAAAATGGTTATCTATTACTAATCTATGGAATCCAGCTGAGGATCAGCCATGGAACGGAGTAATGAGATAAAATGGTTGTTTATTACTAATCCATGGAATCCAGCCGAGGATCATCCATGGAACGGAGTAATGAGATAGAATAAATTATTTTCTAGGAATTCAGCACGCTAGAATTAATCTATTTGCAGAATCGAGATATGAGATAATTGAAGCATCATACTCGTTCTGAGGGGGTATAGTCAGGAAACAACGATCAGCGTGACCCTGGAGGCATTAAGCACTCTAACAAACATTATGTCTAGGAACCGCCCAATCATCAAGAGATTCTACACACGGTATCACTACGTAGTCAGGGAACAACGAGCAGTGTGACGTCCTGAAGGCGTTAGGTTCTATACTAGCATGAAATATTTCTAGGAGCTACCCAATCATTTTGATTCTATATAGAGGTGATGAAGAAATGTTCGAAGCATCGAACGCTCAGCTGAGAGGCCTTTTGTGAGACATATTCATCTTAACTCTGAGAGGAACGTTCGCTCAATCAGATATCGTGAAATAGTTCATGGATCATAAAATATGGATCGTCACTTACATTCCTGAAGCCGGGTCAGAAACATGCAGTATCATGATTTTACGATTTTGACCTTTGTCGAAAATCTACCATCAACAGACCCAAAGTCGAAGACTTGATAAACAAATCCGTCTCACACAGAAAAGTCTATAGGAATAGATTAATCAAGGTGAACGGAACCAATTGATACACCGGTCTTACGTTCCCGAAGAATAGCCTAGTAATATCAATCACCTCAAAATAATCTTAATCGTATGGAAACGAAACAAGAAATTGTCGAATTACAAAGAATGAGACGAAGAGCTTTGTGACTAATTTTTATTTCTTACCTATCGGAGATAAATCTCGAGAAAATATTAGAGAATATATTACCCGATGCGATAGAACAAAATAAGATCAGAACATGCAACTACAGAGAAAATAGTTGGGTCTGGCTTCACAATACCAACGAAGTCTCCAAGTTGTTAACCTACAGGGTTTTGGAGAAAACCTAAGGTTAAAATAGAATCGACTCTTGTCGCAACTAGCATCACACAGGAGGTGTGGGGATTAGGTTTCCCAATTGCTAGAGTTCTCCTTTATATAGTTTTCAAATCAGGGTTTGCAATCAATGTTACCTTGATAACAAAGCATTCAATATTCACCGTTAGATGAAAACCTAAATAGATTCAAGCTATTATCTTTGAACCATTAGACCGAACATAGCTTGTTATACACAAATGAAATGTTCCTTCATTTAAATATGGGTAACCGTACCTAAATGTGTAAACGTGGTTGGCTAACCAATAGTTAACCGAAGTTAGCCATATGAACACTTTCTTATCAACCTTGTTCATATCAATAATAACTAGTTCAAATGACTCAAATGAAACTAGTTACGCAGTTTTTCAATTGTTTATATTCTCATAGAAGTATACAAGACACAATTTAAGCAAAATCAGTTTTGATTCACTTGAATCGATTCATCAACATTATAGCCACGGTTTGCAAAAGATTGGATTCCTTATTGTTAAATGTATTTGTTCATGAATAAACCAATTTTAGAACTTAACCCACTCAAGTATGCAAACGGGTACGCATACCTAAGTAGCCGCACTTGGATTGTGTTCGCCAGTACGCAAACGGGTACGCATACTGTCGTTCACATCCCAACTCAGTTGAATATAGTGGTCGTACGGGTACGCATACTAAGGTTCCCGAACTTCAATTGACTTCTCCAGTACGCATACGGGTATGCATACTAGATTCCCGGTCTTGGACAACACATATAAAAGTACGCATACTGTGCTTATATCCAATCATGGTCAATCGTTTTAAACATTCATTTCAATCTTGAAACATTCTTAGAAGACGACAATAGCTGTCTCACACAAGCTATTAGCTTCAAAGCAATTTTGAAGTGATCAAATAATCAATGTGAAACATTCCGAGTCTACATCAAATGATTTTCTCACACAAATCATGTAAGATGTTACCAGGAGATTTATATATGATCATCTTTTGACTTTCGTCAAGAACATAAGATGAACTCGGTTAAAGAGAAAGCTTACAATCACATATTTCGAGAAATATGTAAGTGAGTTAAACTCAACTCGAAATAGCAAATGTATACAAATTGAAGTCTATATAGCTATACGAATTTTGTCTCAAGAAGGAGATAGAGTAGAAATAGACTTTTGAGTGATAGATGAGTTCAAGTATCCACATAACTTTTGTTGATGAAGTTCCACAAGCTCCCCTTAGTAGTTCTTCGTATTCAATAGATGAACGTCGTGAAGTCTAAAGCTCAAATACACATTCTATCATAATCCGAGACTAGAAATCAAGACTTATAATTTGATAACTAAACTTGAAAAATAAGCTTGAGATAGCAAGGCTTGCGAGTTCGACCGAGCAATGATCTAACACCTAGTGTCTGTAACGGATTAATATGGTGTGGTGTTCAATCTGGACTAGGTCCCATGGTGTTTCAGCATTTACGATTTACTTGTTAACAAAATTCCTGGTGTCTGTGCTATTTCTTTTCCTCATTATATTTTATATAATTGAAATATCACAGGTTGTGCGCAGTTCAATCAATTGGTAAACCGACCTTTTTTGTTGGACAGGAATTGATTGACGCTTGGATATTGGTATTTGGTATCATCCAAGTTATTTCTCATATTCAATCTGGCTCAGACATTCCTATTTGTTCGATTGCAGATTGATTTGGAAAATCGAGATATAGCTCTTGGATAATTTTCCTTGATTGAGTCTGACTTTCTAGTTGACTCTCTTGAAATTGTATTAGATTTTTCCATACAAATTGTTGAACGAAATATTGGGTGTGGTTGTTAGAACTCCACATTTTAAATTGGTATCAGAGCATGCAAACAAGATAAACCTAATAAGTTTATGTTTGATTGATCCTAAAGCATGTTGTCATGGGAAATCACTTTGGAAAATTTGTTTTGAGCATCTATAACGCACACCAGAAATCCTTTAAGATTGTTTAGACTTTATTTTCTTCAAGATCACTGGTATCTCAAGATAATCTCGAGTCATCTAAGACTTCAAAAGACTTAGCTGATGAAAAACAATCTATGGAAAAAGAAGAAGCTCCTCTAAGAAAATTCAAGGCGGGAAGCATTCTGAAAAAAAAACACAAACATACAGAATCTCACTAGATTGCTTCTCAATCTATTCGAGGAATACTATCATGATGGATCAATGGGCAAAGATATGTTTTCTGCTTTTGAGAATATGTTTAAGTCCCTAGAACGACTTTATACGATTAAGGAAAAGGTTATCCTGGTGCTAGCCCCGATACTGACAAGTCATGTTTTCAAAATGTGAAGTCAGATTATGTAAATCACTCATGTAAAATTGATAAAAAAAATTCTACTGGGGTTATTGCTAGTTCCAAATACAAGATAACTCCTTCGCTTGATCATAAGACAAAGGAGTCAAAAATATCAATTAATCATGAGTATCATCATTACTATGATTATACTTCTGGTACAGTTCAGAAATATCAACTGGAGATGGTGCGTAAGATTCCTTCTGCCCATCTTGTCGTTTGGCAACGAGTTTGGCTTCACCCCATCTGTATATAACTTGAAATGGGGAAAGTAACGGTTATTCATTTTTGTGCATTTTTATTTGATTAGTTTTGTTCTTATCTTTTTTAAAATTCTTTTTGACAGAATTTTTCTGCCCATCGGAGGTTAAAAAAAAATCTTATAGTTTTTAACTATATTATTGACACTATGTTAATTTTTCCTTTAATGAGTCACCGAATCAGTACATGTCCAAGCCCAATAAAGGTATATCTAAGGTTTGCGTTCACGATCCCCTTCATTGTCTCCTTTTAACAGTGTTTGCGAACTAGGTTTCAGTGCCAGCGTGATTAGTAACAATTTTTGGATGTTCTACAAGCAATGTCTCAAGGAAGATCCTCAAGTAAGTTCCTCCCTCGTATTATCTTCTCAAATCCTTTTTACTTGTTCCAACGGGAAGGTATTGTGGTGACAAGAAGCCAAGAAATTTCTCTATGAATTTTGGTTCTTCTTCTTCATGTAAGAGCATAGAATACCAAGTGACCAAGACTCTATTAGAATTTTATTTATCAATGATTCTAGTAGTGTGATTTTTAAAAAGATTTCTTCTAGTGAATTTCTACTAGATAAGAAATTGGTAGAAGAAAGTGGTCATAAAGATGAATTGGTGTGTTTTGAGAAGTTTAAACTTGGTAACATCTTTGATTGTCTTGATGAAGGTTTTGACACTCCTACAAGAATCTTTTATGTTAACATCCATGATGTTGATATTGTCAAATTGGAATTCAAGACTATGATAAATAGGAAAAGGTTTCTTGTCAATAGAGAGTTGATTTGAAAGGTTACCAAAATTCCTTTGGTTAATTTTCGCCTTCCTAGGCCAAGAGGAGAAATCATATGAACATTTTATTATGATCCCATAATTTTTGTGCCTTTGCAAATTTATATTGAAAAAAAAGGGGGAGAATTATTTTGTAGTTCAAACTACATACATATGGTTTACAGATCATTATGTAAGGGGGAGTGGTTTTCATTGTGAGATGAAGTATTGACTAAAGGAGAGTGATACATATCACCATAGTATTATTGTCAAAGTTGTGGTACAATAAACTTTGATGTTGTGTAATAATACTATGACATTGTATAAAAATATTCGAAACAACTGTTTTCGTATTGTTATAGCTATGGATCTTCAAAAAAAATGATGCTGAGTCGAACACATTCAGAGTCACTGGTCTACTTTAAGCGATGAAGAATTCAAGTAAAGTTGAAGAACCAAGGAAATCAAGCATGATGGATGAGAAGCTACAAAGTCTTATATATTTTGTAATCCATATGTATTGATAGTTTTGTCACTAAAATTGACAAAGTGGGAAAGATTTTAGAGCATTGCTCGGTCCAACTCGAAATCGTTGCTATCTCAAGCTTGTTTGTCAAGTTTAGTTGATCAGAACTGTAGTCATAATTTCTAGTCAGCCAATAGGAGTTTCAGACTAGGATAGAATGTGTATTTGAGATTTAGACTTCATGACGCTTACAACTGAGTACGAAGATCTATTGAAGAACTCGGAGGAACTTCATCAACAAAATTAAGGTATGTAGAGACTAAAGGTTATCTATCACTCAGAAGTCTATTCAATTATTACATATCTCCTATTGAGACAAGTCGAATATGATATAGTTTTTCATATCATACACATCTAGTATTTCGAGTTGAGTTTAACTCATATATCTATTTCTCGAAATATGTGTTGGTATCTTTTTGTGTTAGCTACGTTCATCATTATCCTTGACTTTATGTCAAAAGATGATCATGTGGAAATTTCCTTGAAACATCTTACATGATTTGTGTGAGACACTCATTTGATGTCGACTCGGAAAGTTTTTTATTGATCATTCGATCACTTGAAAATTTCTTATTAGCTAATGGTATGTGTGAGATATCCATTTTCGTATTCTAAGAATTTTTAAATGATTTAAATGGGATTTAAGAGCTAAAACCCATGTCTGGATACATTACGGTTTGTGTATTTAGTGTACGAATTGTTTTGACGTAATTCAGGATCGGAAGTTAAGTTTGCATACCCGTTTGCAAACTTATTCAACTGTTTAAGTCAGGGTACTTAAGTTTGCATACCCGTTCGCAAACTGATTTAACTGTTGAAAATCAGGAACCAAGTTTGCGTACCCGTTCGCAAACACTTTCAAATGAGTTCGGTCCGGAGCTAAAGTTTGCATACCCGTTTGCAAATTGTTGGCCTGTGACCAATGTCCGGAACTTAAGTTTGCATACCCATTCGCAAACTTAAGTGGTTCAAGTTCTTAAATCGGTAAAGTATGATTTCATACTCATGAGAAAAAATACATTTATATAATAAGGAATGCAATCTTTCCAAACCGTGGCTTAATTCATGAATTGATTCTTTCGAATCAATCCGATTTTGCTTCGATTCATTCATGTATTTTAATTTAAGATAAGCAACAATTTAACAACTCAATGAAGAACACAATTAAATCCTTTGATTATCATTCATGATTGATTGATCATCATAGTTGATATATATGTGTTAGATGAATGTGGATTAGACAAAAGTGTCCATATAGGTAACTTTAGTTAACAATTATTGAGCCAACTAAATGTACGCGTTTAGGTACGGTTACAAATATCTAAATGAAGTACATATAATTTATGTGTGACAAGCTAAGTCCATTTAACGGTGGAGAGATATTGCTTTGGTTTCAAGAAAAACATAGCTTGCATCTTAAATCAGGATTTCATCTAACAGTGAATAATGAATGCTTTGTTTCTAAGATAACTAAGAAAACCATGATTTGAGAGACTATATAAGGGAAAACTCTAGCAACTAGGAAAC
This sequence comes from Papaver somniferum, assembly GCF_003573695.1. Lineage (NCBI taxonomy): Eukaryota > Viridiplantae > Streptophyta > Magnoliopsida > Ranunculales > Papaveraceae > Papaver > Papaver somniferum. The sequence goes on along the minus strand of NC_039368.1, from coordinate 123,419,286 downwards.
CTAATCCCCACACCTCCAGTGTGATACTATTTGCGACCGTAGTCGATTATCCTTTATCCTAGGTTTTTGCAAAACCGTATAGGTTAACGACTTAAAGAATTTATTGGGATTCCAAAGCCAGATCCAACTATTTTCTCTGTAGTTACGTATTCTGATCTTACTTGTTTTATTCTATTGAGTATTATATTCTCTAATATTTTCTCATGATTTATCTCCGATCAGTAAGATATAAAAAGTAATCACAAAGCTCTTTGCCTCATTATTTGTGATTCCACAATAATTTGTTCTTGTTAGAGCATTGCTCAGTCGAACTCGCATGCGTTGTTATCTCAAGCATGTTTGTCAGTGTTAGTGATCAAAACTATAAGTCTTGATTTCTGGTCTACTATAGCTAAGTCTCGGACTATGATAGAAAGTGTAGTTGAGCTCAAGAACTCCATGGTGATTCATCATACAAGACGAAGAACTACTCAAGGAACTGGTGGAACTTCATCGACAAAAAGGTATGTGGAGACTTGAACTTATCTATCACTCAAAAGTTTATCTACTCTATCTCCTACTTTGAGACAAAAGTCGTTTTGCTATATATAATTTGTTTATACACATTTGCTATTTCGAGCCGAGTATACCTCTCCTATCTATATCTCGAAATATGTGTTGGTAAGATTTCACTTCAACCAAGTTTATCTTTACCTAGTGACGAAAGTCATGATTATGTTTCAATCACTTTGAAAATTGCTTTGACGAGAAATGGTTTAACAACTATATAACGTCCTCTAAGAATGTTTCAATGATTGAAATGAAATTTTAGATTATATAACTAATGGTGGACATAAGCATTGTTGTGGAAACACATATATGTACAAGTCCTTATTCCTTGAACCAAAGTTTGCGAACTTTTTTGGTCAAGAGAACCGGAACTAGAGTTGTGAACTCAGTCCGCAAACTGGCGAAATTTCTCATTACTGGAGTTTTTGAACTCCTTCCGGGAACTTAAGTCCGCGAACCCAGTCCGCGAATTTGAGTTAGGTTATATCTAAATATGATTGTTTTGAACTTATACTTGTGAATACTAAGGAATGCAGTTTTCAAACCGTGGCTATAAAGTTCATGAACCGATTCAAGTGATCAAATCATCTTTGCTTCAATTGTGTCTTGTGCAGTTACATAAGATTTCCTTGCAATTAAACAACTCTCTAACTAGTTCATTTGAGTCAATTGAACTAGTTATGGTGAAGAAGAATATGGTTGATATGGAAGTAATCATATGGCTAACCATTTGGTTAACTATTGTTGAACCAGAAAATGTACAAGTTTGGGTACGGTTACACAAACCTAGAAACGTGCATTTCATTTGTGTGTAACAAGCTAAGTTTTTGATATAACGGTTGAAAGATATTAGTTTGAATCTAATCAGTTTTTCATCTAACAGTGAATATTGAATGCTTTGTTACTAAGCTAACATTGATTGCAAACCCTGATTTGAAAGACTATATAAGGGGAACTCTAGCATCTGTGCAAAAATAATCCCCACACCTTACGTGTGATACTAGTTTGTTTGCTAGAGTCGATTCTCCTTTAACCTTTGGTTTCTTCTTAAAAACCAGGTCAACGACTTAAAGACTTCATTGGGATTATGAAGCCAGGCCGAAACTACTTTAATCGTAGTTGTGTAATCTGATCTTGCATGTTCTATCGTACGAGTACAATCAGATTGATTGGATTGAGATTGATATATCCGATACGCAAGATATAAAAAGTAATCACAAACATCTTCGTCTTATTGTTTGTTATTCCTCAACATCTTGTTTCGCTACCATACGATTAAGATTGTTATGAGGTGATTGATAACTCTAGGATGTTCTTCGGGAATATAAGACCGGACTATCAATTGGTTCATGTTCACCTTGATTTATCAAAAGACAGAACAAAACCTTTTGGGTTTATCTGTGGGAGATAGATTGATCCTTTCAATAGACTTGTCTGTGTGAGACAGATTGGTTTATTTCAAGTCTTCGATTTTGGGTCGTAGTAACTCTTAGTTGTGGGTGAGATCAACTAAGGGAATCAAGTGCGTAGTATCCTACTGGGATCAGAGACGTAGGGAGCGCAACTGTACCTTGGATCAGTATGAGATCTGTTGGGGTTCAACTATAGTCCAGTCCGAAGTTAGCTTGGAGTAGGCTAGTGTCTGTAGCGGCTTAATACAATGTGTGTTCAATCTGGATTAGGTCCCGGGGGTTTTCTGCATTTCGGTTTCCTCGTTAACAAAATTCTGGTGTCTGTGTTATTTCTATTTCCGCATTATATTGTTTATCTTTATAATTGAAATAATACAGGTTGTGCGTTAAAGATCAATCAATTAGATATCCGACCTTTTGGTTGTTGATTTAAATTGATTAACACTTGGATATTGATCTTCGATACTATCCAAGTTATTCCTTGTATTTGATTAGGACTCGCAGATTCTGCTTGAGTAAATCAAATCAAGAGAGAGATATTAACTCCTTGATATAATTTTATCTAGATAGATTCTGACTGTCCAGTTGATTCTCTAGTAAGTATATTGGAGTTAGTCCATACATATTTCTAAGCGAAATATTGGGTGGTGTTGTTAGACCCCCGCCTTTTCAGTCTAACTACCATATAGTTAAGTTATTGTGATGTGATTGATATTTCTAGGCTGTTCTTCGGGAATATAAGACCGGATTATCAATTGGTTCTTGTGCACCTTGATTTAACATAAGACGGAACAAAACTTCATAGGTATTTCTGTGGGAGACAGATTTATCTATGAGAATATATTTTTCTGTGAGAGACAAATTAGTTTATAAGTCTTCGAATTTTGGGCGTAACAACTCTTAGTTGTGGGTGAGATCAACTAAGAGAATCAAATGCGTAGAGCCCTGTTGGGATTCATAGGCGTAAGGAACGCGACTGTACCTTGATCAGTGGGAGATTGGTTAGGACACAACTACATTCCAGACCGAATTTAATCTTGTAGAAGGCTAGTGTCTGTAGCGGCTTAATACAGTGTTGTGTTCAATCTGGACTAGGCCCCAGGGTTTTTCTGCATTTGCGGTTTCCTCGTTAACAAGTTTCTTGTGTCTGTGTTATTTTTTTTCCACATTATATTTTATATAATTGAAATATCAGAGGTTGTGTGTAGTTCAATCAATTGGTATATCCGACGTTTTTTGTTGGATATGAATTGATTGACTCTTGGATATTGATCTTTGGTACCATCCAAGTTATTTCTCATATTCAATCAGGCTCGCAGATGCATATATGTTCAATTGCAGATTGATTTGACAAATCGAGATAAAACTCTTGGATACTTTTCCGTGATTGAGTCTGACTGTCTAGTTTACTCTCTTGGAATTGTATTTGAGTTGTCCGTACAGATTGGCAAACGAAATATTGTGTGTGATTGTTAGACCCCCCGCGTTTTCAAGTATCTCTACAATTTTAAGAGTATGAAAGAATTAGATGTAAACATCATGAGTTAAGGGATTTCTCAGCCAAAAATATCTACAATTTCCTCATCAATTAATCAAAATTGGGTAAACGAGACCAACAGTGATTTCTCTTGGAAAATTGTGGAAGATGCAAGTCACTCCAATAATCAAACTGTTCAGTTGTAAATTAATTCAAAAGGATTTACCTACCATAAGTATACTTGTTTCCCACAATTCGGAGATTTCGACGAATTGCCCCATGTGCAATACTCAAGCTTTGGAAACAGAACATGAACTATTCAGAGACTCCCTGTTTGCTAGAGCTATATGGTTTGTTTCTCTCTTGATGCAATCACTACTCAAATTTTCATGGACTCAATTACCAACTGGGAAGAAAACTGGATAGCAGATCCAAAAAATTTACAATCTTAGGAAAAAAATTTTCTAAAATAACTTAATTTATTTGGAAATATAAATGTGAGGTAGTATTTCAAGCTCACTAAAACTTCATGGTCAGGGTTTAAGTCAGATTAGACAATATTCGTTGACGCCTCCTTTAAGAAAAAGAGGATTTATATATGGGATACGTCGTCATTATGTATTCAGTGGACCAAGAAGCTTTAATTTATGCATCTCTCAGCGGGTTAAGAACGGGCTTCTTCAGCTTTACATGTAGTAGCAAGGGCTCTTCTCAAAGCTTCAAAATGGCTAGAAGAAAATCTCCTTTCAAGTGTTACAAGAGCGACCGACTATGAACTCTTGATGGATTCAATCAACAAAAATGAAGAGACTACTTCTTGGACAACGGAGAATGCGGTTGAAGACACTATGCAAATCCTAAGAAAACTCCCACAACATAGATTAGGTACATAATTAGGAATCACAATGCAGCGAAGGAATCAATTGCAAAAAAAAAGTGAGAATCGGAAAAATACAACCCAGGACAATGCACCTGCACCAAATAGTTCAAAAAGAGAGCATCATCTCTAATATTTTTAATAAAAATGACATTATAAATTTATTGCAATGCATTGTTTAGTCCTAAATATTCCAGTTTTTCATCAAAAATTAAAAATAAAAAAAAATATGGAAAATTAAGTATTTAAAGAAATTGTGAAGGAGTGAGAAATGGGAAAAATGATGGTGGTAAATTGGTAATGCCTAGTATTTTTCTAGAAACAAAAAAATAATTTATTTAGAATCCTACTATTGGGGCTTCAACCGAATAGGATTACGGGGATTAAAATGAAATGTATAGCCAAGAGGTGGATATGGGATCTAAGGTATATGAAAAGTAAAAAAAAATAAACTTAAACTAAATTTTACTATTCATTCATTGAAAAGAAAAATACTAAATATATAATCTTTCTCTTCTCCTTTTTTTCTCTTCTTATTATAAATCATGATGAAGATGAAGATCGTGGAAAAAACTATTATCATTCATAAATCATTATTTAGATGATGATCATAATTCCATCATGATGAGGATGATGATCATAAAAAAAAAAGACTCATCATTTATATTTGCTTTTGAATGGTTAAAAAATACGATTCGATTAATTTTGTGCAAAAAAACATGTTTCTGAACGTGTTTACGGTTGGGAGTTCTTAGATTCCCAACCATGAATCTAGATTATAGATTTTCTTTTCCTAGCCTAAAATAATTACGGCTAGTGTTTTCCAGCCATAAATACATCCCACGGCTGGGAAATCCCATCCGTAAGCTATTCTAATAATCACAGCAACAAAAAAATACAGAGGTTGAAAACTGCTAGGTTTTCCCGCCGCAATTGAATTTACGACTTGTTCATCCCAACCATATCTAAGACTTGTGGCTGGGTTTTCCTAACCGTAAATGGTTCTGATAATCAAAATATATAAAAATCAGGCATATAAGTCTATGACAAGGTTTTCCTATCCGAGATGCTTGCGGATGGGTTTTCATAGCCCCGTAAAGTGTCGAGTTGCGGCTGGTATGCAATGTTATCCCATCCGTATACGATATTTTCAACTGGAAGTTCATCATTTTCAACTGAATAAGTGTTGGTTACGATTGGGATTTGATGTTTCCCAGACGAAACAGCAAAATACCCAAATTTTTAATAGATGTTGTCCGATTTGAATCAACAAAATCCTCTATAAATAAGGTTATCCTGAGTAATTTAAAAATATGCTTCCCCATATAGGTGGTTGATTTTTAAAAAAGTTAAAAAAAAATCCTCAGAATCCTCTTGCTTAATCAAAAAAAGAAGGAAAAAAAAATGATGAATTATTTTTTTTGATGGTCATAAAATTAAAATTAGTGCAACGAATAATCCTAATTCATACGTTAATCATAATTAATTTAGTTAATCACCTTAACTAGATGTCCGCTGCCACGGTGGGACGGCTAACTGAAGAAAAACAAAACAACATTGCATAACGCTTTATCTATACTTTTTTTGTTGGAATGTTATTTTTGAGGTATATACATCGTTTTAGTGGTTTCATAAAGAAAATAGTGGATGCATGAACCAAAATACGACGGTATAAACTGTTATACATCGTTTGTAGTGGCTTCACATTTTTTGTATGTATCTTTTTTTTGTTGGAATGATATTTTTAGGAATATACTTCCTTCGTTTCAGGAAAAAAAAGGATACTTTTACAGTTTCATTTTTTCCTAGAATAGGCCAAACTAAAAAAGTGAAAGAATCACTTTTCCCGAAACAGAGTGAAAGTACTACTTCTTTATCAAACGGGGCGAAAGTATCACTTTTTCTGGAACCGGCCGAAGTGTTACTTTTTCTGAAACCGGGAAAAATATCATTGTCTTTGAAACCGAGCAAAATATCACTTTTTCTGAAATGGGCGAAAGTATCACTTTTTATGGAACAAGGCGAAAGTATTAATTTTTCTGAAACAAGGGAAAAAGTATCACTTTTTCTAAACAGAAAAAGTATCACTTTTTCTAAAACAAAGTGAAAAGAAATAGAGGTGGAGAGCGAGGAGTATAAAGGAAATGGTTTTTAAGGATAAGGGGATATTGGTCTTTTCAGAAACCCAATAAAAAAGATCATGAAAAGGCAGTCGCGTCATTTCAAATGGGACACCAAATTTTGGTTACCATCATCAAACAAATCCAATTTTTTTTGTTAAATTGGATAAAAAAAAGTTGTGCTTCACAATGACAAAAACCCATCATATACAGAGTACTCTCTCACTTCGCTTGGTCGGCCTAATTAGCACTAATTCAGTTGAAGATATATTAGGCGTTAATAAAATGATAGGATAGGGGTTATTTGATACACTATTTCATGACGAAATAAAACCCCAGAAATCAAATATGGTACAACCCCTATAATAGAAGGTACATTATTTATATGTCCCTACTTTTGACACCCAATAAATATTCATTAAACAACAATAAATATATCCCTACTTTTTAATAACCTTACCTATTTCAAATTAGATTACCTTAATACCCTCACTCATATAATATTTTTCAATATTTCAAAATGGAACAAGTTTCTTCCACTAATACTTCACCACCACCACTAACTCTACCACCACCAACATTCAACTACCATTCCACCACCACCGTTCAACGACCACCGCCTACCAACTGCCACCACACTAATATTCAACCACCACTCCTTCACCACCACCAGTCCTCCACCATCACTAGTATGTCGCCGCCATCACCTCTAGTCCGCCGCTGCCACCACTGGTTCAGATATTTTTGTATCAACAACATTAGTTGATCCAAATAAAAATAGAACCAACAGTAGAAGTTGATCCAATTTAGGGGATCAACAATGGTAGTTGATCCAAAAAAAGGATCAACAGTTGAAGTTTATCCAATTTAGGGAATCAACAATGGTAGTTGATCCCCTAAATTGTATCAACAATGAAAGTTGATCCATGTAAATGGATTTAACTTGGCATGAGTCGAACACGCATCACCTGACATGGAGTCAGTCATGCTACCATTGCACCACAAGTTCAATATTGGAAGAAATTTACATGATTTAAACTACAAGCATGATTTAAACTAAAAGGATGATTATACTTATCCAAGGAAATATTGTCAATAATAGGAGTTGAAAGGATCAATAACAGTAGTTGATCCCATAAAAAATTGGGTCAACAACAGGAGTTGATCCCATAAATGGATCAACAACCCTAGTTGCTCCCATAAAAATTGGGTCAACAATAGCAGTTGATCCCATAAATTGGATCAATAACAGTAGTTGATCCCGTAAAAATTGAAGTAGGTTTACTGAAAGGACAATTGCTATACTTGGAACACCATTAACAAATGCAACCAAAATCACACCCAATCTCCACCACCAACATCACCACAAACATCCAAGTTATGCGAGATTCAAATCAAATGGACATTTTTAGGGTTTTTTATACTAACCTGATCCAGTCGTTTTATGTCCGTGAAATTCATATGGTTTTGATTTCTGTATCAACCCAAAATTCCCAAATTCGAAACTTAGAAATCAGATTTGTTAATCTCCGAATGTTTAACTGATAATAAAATCATAATAAAGGAGAAAAAAAGATAAATTGTTGATGATGGTTGATAATGAAATATGATTTCAAACGGAAATGTTCATCTCCCTCTCAAAGGGAAATATGATAATGAAAGACATAAATCTGATAGTTGATATCTTCCTCCATCACCGCCACCACATCCACCATCTTTATCAACTTGAGATTTATGAAACACAGTCGACAAATTATTTACTTTCGTTGACTAATATAGATTTCTTAACGACGGCGAAAAAAAGTTGGAGCGACGGTGATGGTGATGGCGGTTGTTATCGGGTGAGAAGAAGAAGAAAGAAAGTTTAGATCTGGAATAATGAAAATAAAAAAACGATTTTCTTCAAAGTCTTATTGAAAGAGAATGGGTAAATATGGAAAGAAGCAAAACCTTAATGGACCGTGATGGGTTTACAGACGAAAAGGGATATATTTATTGAAGCATTTTTTGGGGACCATGGTTTTTTTCGGGGGACCATGGTCTTATTAGGCCATCCATCTTACAATCATAAGGGATGTCCTAACAATAATTCTACTTAATAAGTTTACTAATTTGCCCTTAACCTAATAACATTAACCCTAATACTAACCCTAACCGTGATTAACCCTAATCTAAAAAAAAAAAAAAACTGACACACCCACTCAACCATCTCTTCCTCTCTTCTTCTTCATCTTCATTTCAAACTCGTCTTCATCAAAATAGGAATCATTCAGTTTAATTTGTTTTTCATCGATTCAGTTGAATAGAAATCATACACGGGTATTTCTCGACAAACCCATTCATTTTAATTTGTTTTTCATCGATTCAATTGAATAGAAATCATAAAAATAGGCTTGGAATGGTAGTTACAGTGTTGGGTTCGGTTAGATCGTGTTTTCTATTTGCCTTAGGTTCCTAACCGAACTCACTGAATTGAAGAACACGAAGAACAGTTCGGTTATATGTGATTCAGATTATGTAACCGAACTCTAGAGTTCGGTTACCTATACAATTTTACAAGTAACCGAACTCAAGCCTTGAACTTCTGTTTTTTTTTAAAGGTTGAGTTTGGTTACCTACACAATTTTACAAGTAACCGAACTCAAGCCTTGAACTTCTGATTTATTAAAGGCTAAGTTCGGTTCGATCGCAAAGAAATTGTAAAATTTCTACGTAACCGAACTGTAGGGTAAAATTACTTATAAAGAATTTTTTTTATGTAACCGAACCTTGTTGTTATTCCCATTCTTTTGAGTATTGTAAGCACCGAACTATGACCTACGAGTTCGGTTCGATCGCAAAGAAATTGTAAAATTTCCATCTAACCGAACTGTAGGGTTAAATTATTTAGAAAGAATTTTTTTTATGTAACCGAACCTTGTTGTTATTCCCATTCTTTTGAGTACTGTAAGCACCGAACTATGACCTACGAGTTCGGTTCGATCGCAAAGAAATTGTAAAATTTCTAAGTAACCGAACTATAGGGTTAAAAAAATTAGAACAAAATATTTTTTTATGTAACCGAACCTTGTTGTTATTCCCATTCTTTTGAGTACTGTAAGCACCGAACTATGACCTACGAGTTCGGTTCGATCGCAAAGAAATTGTAAAATTTCTAAGAAACCGAACATAACGCTGCATGTCAGAACTTCCATTAATATGGAGTTCGGTAACCTGCGTGTTTGGATCAAGCAACCGAACTACACCTTCAAACTAGTTCGGTTACTTGTTCATCTCACAAGGCAACCAAACTACACCTTCAGGAGAGTTCGGTTACTTGTTCATCCTCACAAGAAAACCGAACTACACCTTCAGATGAGTTCGGTTACTTGTTCTTCATATAATGTAACCGAACTCCTCAAAATCCAGTTCAAAAATTGACAGTTTTTTGGAAGTTTTTACCAATTCAACATACATTTTGAAGATTAACAAATATAGTAGTAGGAGAGGATGGAGATGAAGAATCAGATTCATCACTTGAATACTCGAAGGGGGTGAATTGAATTTTTTTTTATTTTTCATGTTTTTCTCCTTCATCTTCTCTAACTCTACTCTCACAATAATTCTACTCAACTAATAATAAACCCATCTTTTAATTTAATCTCACTAATTGTTTTTAACTAAATCATTTCACTATTCATAACCTGAAATCAATTAGAAGGGTAGATTAGGTATTAAAGAAATAACTAGATATGGGGTGACCTAGAATTACTTCCAATGTCTTTACCCAAAATAGAACCATGGTCCCCCAAAAAAAACCATGGTCCCCAAAAAATGGTTCTATTTATTATGTGATAAGGATATTTATGAAGCCCATCAAAACAAGGAATATTATTCACTTCCCACGTAATAGAATTCTTTATTTATTTTTGATAAATTAGTACAGTGGGGTTCCTAGACTACTTATGTCATTTGAATTGGATTAAATTAGAGTTCTACCGTCAGTTTTTTTGACCCTTGCCCGCTCATCTAGTTAAAACAAAATTCAGCTACTAATAAAGTTGGTGATGAATAAAATTACGGTACTAAGCTAATTTAAGAGTGTTACATTACCAATTAACTGTGGTTATGTATATAGTACAAACTCTAAAAAGAAATGAATCAAACAGAAGAAAGCAATGAAGCTTTTAACAAATCAAAAGAAATCTGAAAGTTTATATATGTACTAGAAAGAGGGCCATTTTAAGGTCAACACGCCCTATTTTTAAAAAAATTGGTGGTGGTATATTTTAGTTAAAATCAGTATAGAACCATGAATACATAGACGAGGGATAGCAAACAAAGTCCGGTGCTGGCAATGTTTGCCGATTGACTGTTTTTGCCAGGTGAAGAAGGTCCAGAAGCACCAGGATTTGTCGTCTCAACGTGTGACACTGGGGGCAAAGGTGGATCAACCACATCAGCTGGTTCAAGGGATGGAGCTGGAGATTGAGCTGGTGGTAATGCACCTGGTTCTGCGAAGCTGAGCAGATCCCCCGGTTGAGGCGGTGAAATTGTGTATGGAAGATCTTTCGCATCAGGGTCAGCACATGGAGATCCTGCATTGGCACGTAGTCCAGAAAACAATCAGTTCCACACAAACGAAAATTACTTATGACTTGAGAAATCAGTTTAAAGGAAAAACTTACTCAAGTAGGCATTAGCAGTAGCTGGATAGTCTGTTATGAGACCATCAACTCCAAACGCTAAGGGTGAGGCGTACGTAGAGATTTCGAGGATTGGGTCAGAAAAGAAGTCCATTGCAATTGACGTGAATTCGTTTGTCAGTGTTGTTACGTACACAGTTAGATTTGCGTCTTGAAATTCCTTCACTACATCAGTGAACTCTTTAGTGAAGTAAGCTGATAATACCACAGTTGAAGGCCTATTGACAACAACAACGTCTGCAAACTTCTTGATTTCATCCGCACTCTGCTGAGTTACGTTGCTAATTGTCTCAACAATAGTTAAGACTCTTTTATAAGTAGGCACATTCTTAAACTTGGTCAGAAACGAAGTATCATCGGATTGAATTAAGATCTGTTGAGTAGATTGTTTGTCGAGAGTGGCATTGACCAAGGCACTGGAGACAATCTCTGAGATGTCAAAACCCTTATTTGCAAGGATTGCAGCATTCTGGAAAATTGACCAAATTACTTAATAAACATGCCAGCTATAAATTTCGTATTATTTTTATTGTATATTTATGAACTAACCTTAATGTTGATCATTACTCCAGAAACAGCCTTCGTCTTAGCTAATTCTAAGAACTCAGAGAACAGAATTAATTTACCAGCATTCTTGTTTGCTGGGTTTCTTTGCAAGCCTTGATCTCCAGTAGGACTAACTAGTAGAGCTGCAAGAAGAAAAATTTCACCTTATTACATATTAAGAATAATACACGGCTAAGAGTATTACTGATGATGAGTTTAAGTAGGAGGTTTACGTTTCAAGCTTTGGATCTCGCTCCATGTAAGGTCGAACGAAAAAATCCCATTTTTCTGTTGGATCTCAGGGACGGAGGTGGATTTGGACATGAAAGTAGTAACTGCAGTTGTACTACCTGTCAGGTCAGCTGAATCAGCGCAGAAAGCAATTCCATCTTTAGTAATTTGGACCGAGCAATCTATTATATCTGCACCATCATCTACTGCTTGTTGATAAGCAAGATCAGTGCAAGGAGGAAATACTCCACTTGCTCCGTTGTGGGAAATGACCAAAGTTTTGCCTGCAAATGCATCCAAAAAGTTTGAGAGACATTTAAAAATGAAGAACCCCACTTATTTGCACTGATTAGGAGAAATAACAAACCTATTCTGGGGTTTGTTTTGTTGTTCAATGCAAAGCAACCTGCATAGAAACAACAAGAATATGTAAGATTAACGCCTTGCAAATATGCATAATCTTCTTCACAAAGTACCTGCTACAAATATCTTAAAACCTGTGGTGAAAGTAACTAACCGATAGCCTCGGAAGCAGTAGGGGGAAAATCCGTCAGAAAACCGTCAACAGCAAATTCGTTATTGTCAATGAACTGTAGATACTCAGCTGTTGGATCGTAACTGTAGTTGAAGCTTCCAGGCATATCATTTGCAAACCCGTCAGCATACACTTCTAGTCCTAGCTTGTGGGCATCGGATACCAGACTAGTGTGAGGTTCCAAGTACTGATCAGGAGTAACTGGCCAGATATAGGTTTTGGGGACAAGAATTCCTGTAGCGAAGGTCTTGATTGCGGCTAAATCCGCCAAGATAGCTTTGTATGTTTTCTTGGTTGTGGGTTCCACTGCATCTTCAGCTAGGAAACGAAAGACGAGTTTAACGTCTTTGGTCACTGCTCCATTGAGGCTCTTCAAGAATCCGATTTCAGGAGATGAGATGTAGCCTAAACTAGGAGCACCCGCACTCAATGTGTCTTGGATGAATGATTTCACGTTTATGTTATGTTGCTTGTAGAACATATCATACTGCAACATACGGTAGAAATGAATGTTGAGGTGCGATAAGACATATAATGATTTGAATATGAAGCAGGCTAGTCATATTTACCTGGACATTCAACCAAAGCTGATTAGGTAGTTTTATTTGTGTAGCCTCATCAACAAACTTAAGGGTGAACGAGTTATCGAACAAACTTGTCCGCGCAAGGATTCCCTGAACCACTACAAAGCGATGGACAATGCAAATCAACAGAAGAAAAGAAAAGAAAAAATCTGTCAGTCATTATGAATTATACAGAAGCTTACATGAAACGTTGTTGTACAAATCATCAGCCAAGAAGTCGACAGCAAACCATCCACTAACATCTTCTCCATTAATGTTATAAGTTTTGTGTCCTTTTGGGAATACATTAGCTATATTTGTAGAGTTATCAAGCCTTATATCTGACAAACAAAAACCAACTCCGTCTTTTGATATTTGTACATCACAGAATACTACCATATCTGGTAAGCTTGACATATGTGCAATTTGATATCCTATATCAGAGGAATCAGGCAATAGCCCTGAAAATCCACCCCTTGCTATTACCATAGGCCTTTCCCCTACGAAAAGAGAGCAAATTGAGTCATCCATTATCCATAGTGTTTCATGTATGAGAGACTAAAGAGAGAATGTATACCTGATAATGTGAGCCATTTCTGTGGAACAGCAGCAGGTTTTTTGGCAAGTGCAGCAACAAGAAGAAGAGATTGTAGCTGCAGCAGCAAGAAGACAACAACCGAAAACCTGACCATGTTTTGAGTAGTAAATCCTTCCTCGATCCCTCAAAACATTCTCTGTCTTGAAATCCTTAAAAGAGAATGAATGAGGTCCAAAAAGAAAAGAAAAAATGAAACTGAGAAATGATGGAGAGATTTTTTTTTTTTAACTTATTTATCAAAAAGAAATACTAACTTGTTAATTTAATCTAGGGTAACTAGTAATAATCTCTGGCTCTCGTCAAAAATTTAATTTGAGAGAGAAGAGCGTTTGGTTTTTAATTGGTCTAAGCGTTTGTTGCGGTTTTATAGAGAGACGGAGACTGTTTTGGTTTTGGAAGGAAAATAATTGACACCCCTAAGAAACGGCTTGTACGACCTTGATAACCGTTTTTGTTTCTTCTTTTCAAACACCACCAAAATCTATCACCCATATTTATCTGTGGTGGACAGATAGATTGGATGATAGCCCGTTTTAGTGATCTGTGCTCAGGTTAAGGGTTGACTGCCGTTTTTTATTATTTTTTTGTGACATGCCCTTTTCTTGATTTTTCTTGCAAGGATCTACGTTCTTCATGATTTTTCTTATTTCTGTCTAACCAAAAATGGATATTGATAAAAACGTTACAATTGTATCTAAAACTGTAAAAGGGTCATTTTTAAGATCCGACAATCAACCCCTACCCCTGCTAGAAGAAGAGATTTCTAAAGCTAGGTATCTAGCTAGATAAGGGACAGTAGGCAAAGTCAAAAAAGTTTGCAATACTTGCGGACTGGCCATTTTTACTAATTGCAGGTCCAGCAGCACTAAGAATTGTTGTCTCAATGTGCGACACTGGTGGCAAAAGTGGATCTACCTCATCAGATGGTTCAGGAGTTGGAGCTGGAGCTTGACCCAGTGGTTGTGCCTCTACCGCAAATATACTAAGAATAGCCCCTCGCTGGAGCAGTAAAATGGTGGTAAGACCATGGAGATTCATCCTCACAAACTAAGACTAAACAGTTCTAAAAAAAACTTAGCCCCTGAATGTCTTGATATGCGTGACAAACTTACTCAGATGGGCATTGGCTGTAGCTGGATAGTCTGTTACGAGTCCATCAACCACAAACTCTGAGGCACAAGTAGAGATTCTGAGGATCAGAAAACAAGTCCTTGGGGTTTGATGTAAATTCGTTCGCCAGTGTTGCTATGCATACAGTTAGATTGACAGCTCGGAATTCCATCACTATGTTAGTGAATTCTCTGGAGAAGCCGCTTTCTGTTGTTACAACAACAGCTGAAGGCCTACCGACAACAACAGCATCTGCAAACTTCATTACATCCACACTCTGCTGAGTTACGTTGCTATAGCTTCAACGATATTTAGGACCCTTTTGCTAGTAGGCTCGTTACTATACTTAGACAAAACCTAAGTATCACAAGAGAGAAATAAAACTTGGTGCGTAGTTATTCGTCAGGCATTGGTCAAGGCGCTGAAGACAACCTCTGTGGTGACAAAACCCGTCTCCGCAAGGATTGTGATCAAATTTTTTAAATAAACATGCAAGCTCTAAATTGTTGATGTTATGATATTTAAGCTAGAAAATCTTTTGTAGCAGGTAGCAGGTAAGGGACAAATTACTTTATTGTGTATTAATGAACTAACCTTAATGCTGATCAATACTCCAGAAACAGCCATCGTCTTAGCTACCTCTACAGTCTTAATTGAGGCTATTTCTGCCAGGATAGATTTGTATGTTTGCTTGGTAGTGGGTTCCATTGCATCTTCAGCAAGAAAGAGAAAGATGACTTCCGTGGCTTTGGTTAGTACTCCACTGAGGCTTTTCAAGAAACCTATTTCGGGAGAGATGTAGCTTAAATGACCACCCGCTTTCAATGTATTTTGAATGAATGATTTGACGTTTATGTTACGCTGCTTGTAAAACATTACATATATACTGCAAGTGCAACAAATGGTATAAATGAATGTTTAGGTAAGCTACTGATAAGCATGCGCAAAAGAAATTTCACAATGAGGCTCAAATAGTCTGGATAAGACCAGCTAGTTATTTACCTGGACATTCAACCGAAGTCTACAGGGTGGTTTGGTTCTTGATACGTCATCAACAAGCTCAAGCGGCAACGAGTTCTCGAACAAATCTATTCGAGTAAAGATTCCTTGAACCACAACAACAGAAGAAAGTAAAGCCGGTGAAAAATCAGAACAGACCATGTATATAAAGTAGAAAGTTCTTAAAAAGTTTCTCATCATATACATGAAACGTTGTTGAATAACTGATTGGCTGTGAACTCGACAGCAAACCAGCCACGAACATTTCTCCATTAATATAATAAGTTTTCTGTCCTTTTGGGTAGACACTTCCTATACTTGTATAGTTATCTAGCCTTAATTCTGACTGGAAAAAACCAACTCCACTGAACTGAACCATATACGGAAGGCCAGATGATGTCACAAAGGCATAGGCATATTCAGTGGAATCAGCAAAAAACCCCGAAAATCCACCCCTTGCTATAACAACAGGTCTTGCTAACAGCTTGTGTCTGGATCATGACAACCTGACAAATTACCTATAATGTGAGCCATGAACTGTAAGCCACTATTTATCAGATAATGACAGCCATATTTGTGCTGGAATAGCATGTGGGAGTGTTTTTTAGGCGAACACAATGGACTGCAGCAGCAAGAAAAAGATAGCCAAGAACTGGACCACGATTGTGTTCTAAGCCTACAACAAGAACAGATCAGATCAGATCAAGTCAAATTAACATTTCTCTACATTACACAAAGAGAACGGAATAATGGAATTGAAACTGAAATTTAATCATACAAAACACATCTAGAAGACAGGGAGGAAAGGATAGGACGTACTTGGAACTTCAGGAACAGGGGTTCGAGGGAGAAAATGAAGCGAAAACATGTTTCTGTTAATGAGGATTAAATTCTTGAAATGCATATGTAATTAAGAGAGAACCCGCAAACTCAATCTGAAACGGCTTATAACAACGCTTTAACGAATTTCAAAAACATATAATCTAAGGCCACACTAATCAAACAGCTTATCTGCGATTTGGGGTCTGCTCTCAGAGTACAAATAACCCCAGCTACCTTGAAAGCTTCTGTTTGAAAATGGCTGTTGCAATGTGAAAGACAGCTTAATCCGAACAAGCAATGCCTGGGGGGAGGTTATTGGCAATAGTATAATTGCCATGATGTCAACAATAGAATGTCATGAGCTGCTGCTGGATTAGTAAAGGATAAGACAGGCAAGGGACACTACTTTGGAACCATAAGACTTGGGTGTTTCATAGTGTGAGAAGCAATGATAGAACAATGTAAACATCCACAGCAGAATATAAATTAAAACATATATCCATTAAAAACCGCAAAACAAAAGCAAATACATGAAACACAAACCCTTAAACACATTAGAAGTCTATCAACTCAAAACCTAAACACACAACACTATATTAAGTTCATCTGTCTTATTCACTCACTCATTATAAACAGAGATGAATTCATGCTAAACCCAAGCATAAATTAATCATTCATTTTCCAAAGATGGATTTGATCCACCATATACCCGTGGTATCCTTAGGTCCTTCTTCTTCTGGCGGAGGGTCTGTCTGTGGAGTTTTGTGCAATTTCTTCACATCGTATCCTTCACTTGTTGCCTTCTCCACTAGCTCATTGTATACATCATCATCCATATGGGTATTCCTACACAGTATCTACACATAACAAAAACACCAATTTTGAGTGAAACAATTCAATTAAAAGAGAAAAAGAAAAAACCCATCAGAGAAAGAACAAAGTAAAACATACCCATAGATAGTTTCTGCTAGGCTGACCAATCAAAGCATATTGATAATCAGGATCAATGGATAAAACCCAGTAATCACCAACAACGGGGATAATAGGTAAAAAAGGAGGAACATAAAACTTGACTTTGAGTTTAGCTTCATTACTAGATGGATCAGCTGCATAAGCAGTACCTTGAATAAAACCTCTTTTACCATCATTCCATGTCTCATTCAGAACAGTCACAGTTTTACCATCTTCTTGTAATGTATATGTAGCTCTTGTGTTTACGCCATTTTTAGGTTGAAATCTTGATGGGAATGATGCTATCTCATACCATCTACCCATGTATCTCTTGATATCTAAATCTTTCACAACTTCCATCTCTTTTTTTGAAGCCATTTTTTTTTTTTACTTTGATTTCTGCTGCTGCTGCTGATTTTTGAGATGAAGAATCCTGAGAAGAGAAGAGAAGAGAAAAGAAGATAAGATAAGTGAGGTGTGTGCGAGCGTGGGCTATTTATATTGGGTGTGTTTGCAACGTGTACGCCTCATGGTCGTGTGTGTGGAGTTCAAAACTTTTAGGCGAAGGATTATATCTCTTGCGGAATGTTTAAGATGTTACTAGGAGGTTCTGGAATCTTTTCGCGGACTGCTTTGTATCACATATAAGCGAAATTAACATTTAGTTTCATTCCTCATCCAAAAAAAATAAAAAAAATGTTTAGTCCCATTATTAGTGGGTTTTGGACGCTCCAGTGCATCTATCCAAAGCCCGGGATGCTTTAATCCTAGAACCATTTTTTGGGACCATGGTTTGGGGGACCATGGTCTTATTAGGCCACCTACTCTACAGTGATAAGGGATGTCCTAATAATAATTCTACTTAGCAAGTTTACTAATTTTCCCTTAACCTAATTAACATTAATCCTAATACTAACCCTAACCGTGATACATTAACCCTAATCTAAAAAAAAAATACCGCACCCACTCACCCATTGAGGAAGAACTTGAACCGGATGAGCAACTAATTCGTCGTAACAGTCGCAAGAACAACGCTGAATCTTCCATGGGACCGATTTGCGGGTATTTCTCGACAAACCCATTCATTTTAATTTGTTTTTCATCGATTCAATTGAATAGAAATCATCAAAATAGGCTTGAAATGGTAGTTACAGTGTTGAGTTCGGTTAGAACGTGTTTTCTATTTGCCCTAGGTTCCTAACCGAACTCACTGAACTGAAGAACACGAAGAACGGTTCAGTTTTATGTGATTCATAACTTAGTTCCTGAACTGTAGAGTTCGGTTGTTTCGCAAAGAAATTGTATAATTTCCATGTAACCGAACTGTAGGGTTAAAAAAATAGAAAGCAATTTTGAGGATGTAACCGAACCTTACCACTTTTCTCATTAGTTTTATTAGTCTTAAAACCGAACTCTGACCTATGAGTTCGGTTCGATCGCAAACATTTTAAAACCTCCATGTAATCGAACTGTAGGGTTAAAAACATAGAAAGAATTTTTTTTATGTAACCGAACCTTAATGTTATTCCCATTATTTTTAGTACTGTAAGAACCGAACTTTGATCTATGAGTTCGGTTGGATCGCAGAAGCATGCCGTTTGCGATCCAACCGAACCTTATACACTTATATCAAATTAATTTGTACGTAAAGTTCGGTTAGTTGCGAACCAACCGAACATAACGCTGCATGCCAGAACTTCCATTGCTATGGAGTTCGGTAACCTGCGTGTTTGGATCAAGTAACCGAACTACATCGTCAAACTAGTTCGGTTACTTGTTTATCTCACAAGGAAACCGAACATCACCTTCATATGAGTTCGGTTACTTGTTCATCCTCACAAGGAAACCGAACTACACCTTCAGATGAGTTCGGTTACTTGCCTTCATATAAACTAACCGAACTGTTCAAAATCCAGTTCCATATCTTACATTTTTGGGGAATTTTTACCAATTTTAACATACATTATCTAAGTTTGCATCATACCTGTTCACCCAAAATAGATCTTAGAGACAATTGTTATAACTAGAAGGATTAGGTATTAGGAGGGTAGATTAGGTATTAAATAAATAACTAGATATGGGGTGACCTAGAATTACTTCCAATGTCTTTACCCAAAATAGAACCATGGTCCCCCCAAAAAAACCATGGTCCCCAAAAAACGGTTTTAATCCTAAAATGACTCGTGTTTTATAGTCTCGTCCAAATCTTGACGAGGTTGTCCAAATTTGGCCCGTTCCAGCGATTTTTCGTTTTGTTTAATACCAGAGCTTATCATCCATCGATTTTGTATATAAACAATGGTTTTTGAATTTGTTTTTTTTTATATTTGAGATTGAGATTGAGAGAGGGCGACACAGAGATGAGAGAGACACAGAGAGAGCGATCAATTAGATTTCAATCGTTTATCCGGTATAATTCATCTTTAGCTTAGTTTGAAAGTGTTCTGAAATCGATTTTTTTGATCTCAGATTTGGAGATAGATCGATCCAGATATAAATTTCGAAGGTGATTTAACAGATTCATAGAGGTTAGGTTGGATTTGATCGTTTCTGCAGCAGAATTCAACCTCAGGTTAGCTTTCTTTTGGTTGTACGATCTGTTACACCTAAGTTTTAGGTTTGTTTCTGATTTTTTTAATTTTTCTGAGTTTATGAGATGGTGATATGAATACAATCAGTTACATCTTATTGTTTGTATGATCTTGATTTGATTTTTGTTATATCTTAGCTTTTGATTCTCATGAAACGATTTTTGTTTACTGTTGATTGATGATGATTTTTGTTTTATGATACATGGTATGAAATCGACCTGATATCAGATCGTAGGCTTCTGATTTATTCAATTATGTGTTCCAGTAAGATTTTGAATCTTATATCTTCGATTAATCGATGGATTATTTGATTTAGGTTTACTTTTATTTGATGTTTTTGCTTCGATTAAATGTGTAATTTCATGTACATTGTTTACGTAGGTTATTTAGTGATTTGAAGCTTCAAATTTTTATTACTATTTTTTTTTGTAATATGTAGAGGTATCAAATATGTCTACAAGGTTGTCCTGTTGTTTTGAATCATGGTGAGCATTCTGATGTTTTTCGTGTTAATACTTCGAGCACCGTAGATGAATTGAAGCATTTGCATATAAGCATTGGAGGTCTTTGTCTCCTGGGATTATACGTTTGATCTATATGGAAAATGATCAAGTAGTTTTTATAAAAGGTAATATACAACTGCAAGGTTTAATTGCTCTTGTTATTCTTATGAACAATGAACATTTCTATTTGAATGTTGACGTGATTCTGAAGCATACTTCTCGTTATAATTCTGGTTGTAGCACTAGTTCTGGTTCTAGTTTGCAAATTCTTGTGTAAGATAAAGTCCAAAGATTGTAAGGGTGGTCGATCATGATGCAAACAAGTCCAAGCCTCTGATTATTGATGAACGGGTTTATACCTTGACAAGATTGGTAGAGAAATTATGGGTGGTGTTAATGTTGTTAGATTTGTTGATAAGTACAAGATGGCTATTGGTTGCAAGATTATTATTCTTAAAAATGACAAGACTCGTTTTACTGCAAAGTGCGAAGAAGTTAGTTGTTGTTGGAAGATTTACTTTGGGCCTATGAATAGTGACATTTCTCGGTTTGTGCTAAAACATGCTAATTTTCTTCACAGGTTAGTAGTGTTCATATTAGTCCACATTACTAATTCTTGTTTCTGTGACCCACGTTACTCATTTTTAGGCTTTTTATGTGTATGTCTACAGTGGTGGGCATAGTTGTGCATCTTATATATGTAGACTGGTTTTAGCTAGGTGTACATTGTGGTGCACATTACTTGTTATAGGCTTTTTAGGTGCACATTGTGGTGTAAAATACATATTCTTCCTTGTATATGTCTTATTTTTGCATATGTGGTGTTGACTTTGAGATCTGATTAGGTGTATATGGTGGTGCAAATTACTTATTCCAGTTTTTTTTTTGTAGTTGTGGTGTTGGTTTGAGGTTGAAGAGTCCTGCGGTGACAACCAAGTTAGTCAAGAATTTGATCGCTGACAATATAGAGGGGGGACCTAGTTTAAAGCCCAATAACATCATGTCACTTTTTAATAAGACTTATGGGTCCAATATTAAGTATCACCATGCCCATAAAGGGAACGAAGTCGTACTTGAATAACAGTTTGGTGATGACAAGAAGTCGTATAGCGATTTATCTTCTTATGTCAAAGCCATTGAGCAAACTAATCCTGATAGATTTGTGAATTCTGAAGTTGATCATGCAAACAGAAGATTTCAGAGGTTTTTTTATTTGTTTTGGTGCTTGCAAGCATAGGTATAGGTATCTTAGGCTCATGATTTACTTGGACGCTACTTTCCTTACTGGTAGATTCAGGGGTGTTTTGATGGCTGCAACATGTATCAATGGAAACAATTGTTTTTATCCATTTTCCTTTTCTCTTGTTTCTGCTGAAAACAAAGATAATTGGTTTTGGTTTCTGGAGAATCTTTAAAAAGTGGTCGATGGTAGTCAGATTGTTTTCCTTAGTGATCGTGGATAAGAAATTTTGTAGGCCATTCCAAAAGTATTCTCTGACTCATATCACATATATTTCTTTTACCATATAAAGTGTAATCTTCCTATTGGATCAGGTGATGTGAATTCCAAGGCCGTTATTGATTTTTTTTACAAAGCTGCTTACTCTTACATGGCAGCTAACTTTGAAGAAGCTTTACGGAGCATGCATGCAATTGGATGTGGACATGTTGCTAATTATCTCAAGATTCCAAAGAAATGGGCAAATGCATTTTTCCCTGTATACAGATATAGTGCTCACTCTTCAACTCTTTCCGAGTCATTCAACAACAGGATTCTTGATTTCAAAAAGTTGTCTGATTTTGCTCTTCTCGATGCAATACGGTGAGTTTTATGTTTAGTGTTTCATTCATTTATATTTTTGATGTGTATATATATCCCCTTTCACACATGTTTATCTGTATACATTTTCGTACATATGGATTTGCTTGATGTGTACATACTTGTACATAAGTTTTATTTATGATTCTGCAACTAGGTGTACATTGTTGTACACATGGATTTCCTTAATGTGTACATTGTTGTACACATGTTTTATCTGTATTCCTTCTAAATATTTTTTTGATTTATTTTTTGTGTTTTTATTATTTTAGTTTGAATGTTATGAAGAAAAAATATTCGAGAAGGGTGGAAGGCCTAGAAACTTTCAACACTAGATACACTCCAGTATACGAGGATTTACTAAAGGAAAACATCAACATTGGCCGTCCTTGATATGTGGTTGAGTCCATGGAAAGATTGTATGAAGTCAAGTCTCCCCGGTCTCATTCTGAAGAACACATCGTATCAAGAATGCTTGGGAGAAGCAAAATAGGAATATGATGTGCACAGAGTGCTTCACACTTGGTCACCACAGCAGAGCTACCTTCCCCCTTCCTTGATGCTTTTTACTATGTTTGATTTGTTCAAAAGATTCTATGTTTTTGGTTTTTACTTTTGGTAATGTTTTTTTCAATTTTCTAGGCATGGATAATTAGTGTCAAGACATGTGTACCATTATGTACACCTTCCTTGCACTTCAGTTTTCTTACATGTCTTTTTAAATGTGTACCATTATGTACACCTTGATGTACAATGGATGCTACTAGTTTATCTTGTCTAGTAATACTGTATGTTTTCAGTTTTAATGCCATTAATTAGGTTTATTTTTTATGCAATGGGTGATACTAGGTTATTTTGTTTGGAAAGATTCTAGGTTATTACTTTTGTTAATGCCTCTTCTAGTCTATGCTTAGTGTTCCAATTTTATATTTTTCAGTTCTGCTGGCCTGGATAATTAGAAAAATATGTAAGTACATGTGTACCATTATGTACACCTTCTTGTACCATTATTGAGATTTTCTACTCTGTCAGTAACCGTGCACAATCAATTACACCTTAATATTTCCTATTTTGTAATATACACCTTAATACTGACACAAGTCTATTTTCAAAACATCAATATTGAAACTAATAAAAAGATCAATTCAAGGTCTTTGTAGTAGTGATAAGTCTTAAACAGAAAGTTGAAAACAGAAATTTAAAAAGTTGTCTGAAGATTAAAAAATATTTAGAAGCAATTCAGAAAGTGATAAGTCTTGTATATAAAGCTTGAAAAATCATATTCCTCTTTAATGGTTGCATTCCTTTACTCTTGCGCCACTCCTTGTGTTATTCATCCTTTGCAACATCCCATACTTTTTCATAACATCCGACTTTTTCCAGCATCTTGGCCGCCAGTTTTGATCTCATTTGTTGACAAATATCTTTGGTAGTTTGCTGATCTCTTTCGATACTCTTTCTTTTCTTCAGATTTCTTTTCATAAAGTAACAAGTGTATAGGAGGCAGTCCAGGTTGATTCCTTGTGCAGGTACGCTGGCAGCGGGTTAATATCCGCCAGATATTTTCCATACCGATAAGGTTAAGGTTAAGGGTTAGTGGATATCTGATATCCAATAACATCCGGCGGAACCCAAAAAATTCCAATTCGATAAGGTTAAGGTTAAGCAAACGGACATCGTATTTTTATCCGTCAAAATCCGGTTTTGTGGGAACAAAAGCAAATGTTGAAATTTAAGAATTAAACATAATAGAGAGTTTTTTTTCAGTGTAACCTGAAAGACAAACCACACAAACACTACTCCCAGCCTCTCTGTCACATTACACGTGAAAAAGAACTACAAACACCAAACAGTCTGTAAATTAAAGTACACAAGTACAAAAAAAAGAAAAAATCATGTCTTCTTGTAACAGACTAAACAACAATGTCAACATGCTAGTGATGATCTTCTTTGGCTGCCTGGTTGCATATTGCATCATTGCATCAACTTCAGTCGACGACTTCCATATCTGCATTCACAAACAATCAACAGTCCTTAGAAGTATATGGCCAAATAATTAATCAAAGAAAATCAAAGTGGGTTGTTGCCATCCTTTCAACTACATAAGCCATAAGCATTAAATGTGTAAATTCCTACAGTCTAAAAAATCATATGCATATATTTTCTTAATTCAATATGTATTCTAAGTGTTGGTAAATTGTATATGAAAACTAAGGGTAGGTGTACTGCACAAGATTTATACTGATCAATTTTAACAAAGATCTGGTTGTTCACATATATCTTGAAGACTGTTATTAGACTAGTGGTGAGCATCACACTGACTGATAAAAATGCTTATACTATAAAGTCCCTGTAACAAATGCTTTGAATTAGCTACTTTCAAAACTTGGTTTAATTTATGGTCGAGTTCCTTTGTAACCTGCAGTGAAGGCTGCGGAGTACTTACACCAAGCATTTATTTATAGAATCAGTGATATTTACGGGTGTTAACTGCAGTCATGCTTGGTTGTACTTTCTATATTTAATCAAAGAAAAGCAAAAGAAAAGAACTAAGCAAAGGAAAAGAAGATTTACCTGCATCAAAGAAGTCTGGAAGCCAATCACTTAAGCATAGCAACGCTTGGACTAAATCTGGACTTAATGAACTTCTATCTGTTGTTAGAACCATTCCACCATCGCTGAACATGGACTCCGATGCTACACTGACCGGAACAGCCAACACATCTTGTTAGAGCATTGCTCGGTCGAACTCGCATGCGTTGATATCTTAAGCATGTTTGTCAAGTTTAGTTGTCAAAACTATATGTCTTGATTTATAGACTACTTATAGCTAAGTATCGTACTAGGAAAGTTAAGTGTAGTTGAGCTTCAGACTCCACGGCGACCATCTTACAAAGACGAAGAGCTACTCAAAGAACCGGTGGAACTTCATCCGACTAAAAGGTATGTGGAGACTTGAACTTATCTATCACTCAAAAGTCTACCTCTCTATATCCTACTCTTGAGACAAAGTCGTATAAGTATGATAGTTTTTATACATACACATTTTCTATTTCGAGCCGAGTTTACTCGCTAATCTTTTTCTCGAAATATGAGTTGGTAAGCTTTCGATTTAAGCATTGTTCATCTTTATACGTGACGAAAGTCATGATGACGTTTCAATCTTGAAAATAGCTTTGATGATGATAGTTGTGAATAACGACTGTTATAACATTATAGAAGAATGTTTCTGAAAAAGCGGGGGTCTAACAACACCACCCAATATTTTGCTTAGAAATCTGTATGGACTAACTCCGAAATACTTTATAGAGAATCAACTAGACAGTCAGACTCAATCTAATTAAAAGTATCTCAAGGAGTTAATATCTCTCTCTTGTTTTGATTTACTCAAGCTAATAGAAATCAGCGAGTCACTAATGAAACACAAGGAATAACTTGGATGGTACCAAAGACCAATATCCAAGGATCAATCAATATCAATCAATAACCAAAGCTCAGATTTCCAATTGATTGATTCAAACGCACAACCTGCATTATTTCAATTATATAAACAAATATAATGCGGAAATAAAAATAACACAGACACCAGAAATTTCGTTAACGAGGAAACCGCAAATGCATAAAAACCCTGGGACCTAGTCCAGATTGAATACACACTGTATTAAGCCGCTACAGACACTAGCCTACTCCAAGTTAAACTTCGTACTGGACTGTAGTTAAACCCCAATCAGTCTCTCACTGATCCAAGGTACAATTGTACTCCCTATGCCTATGATCCAAACAGGATACTGCACACTTGATTCCCTTAGCTGATCTCACCCACAACTAAGAGTTTCTACGACCCAAAATCGCAGGCTTTGATAATAAACAAATTTGTCTCACACAAACAAGTCTATCAAAGGATCAATATATCTCCCACAGATAAACCCTAAAGGTTTTGTTCCGTCTTTTGATAATAATCAAGGTGACTAGGAACCAATTGATAATCCGGTCTTATATTCCCGAAGAACAGCCTAGAGTTATCAATCACCTCACAACAATCTTAATCGTATGGTAGCGAAACAAGATATTGCGGAATCACAAAAAATGAGACGAAGATGTTTGTGATTACTTTTTATATCTTGTCTATCGGAGATATCAATCTCAAGCCAATCAATCTGATTGTACTCGTACGAGTGAAGATACAAGATCAGATCACACAACTATGATAAAAGTAATATCGATCTGGCTTCACAATCCCAATGAAGTCTTTAAGTCATTAACCTGGTTTTAGAAGAAGAAAACCAAAGGTTAAAGGAGAAACGACTCTAGCACGCAAACTAGTATCACACGTAAGGTGTGTGGATTAGTTTTGCACAAAGCTAGATGTCTCCTTTATATGGTCTTTCAAATCAGGGTTTTGCCTTGGTAACAAAGCAATCAATATCCACCGTTAGATGAAAACCTGATTTATATTCAAGATAATATTTCTCAACCGTTGGATCGAAAACTTAGCTTGTTACACACACTTGACATGTACGCTTCTAGGTATGTGTAACCGTAGCCAAACGTGTACATTGTTGGTTCAACAATAGTTAACCAAATGGTTAGCCATATGAGAATTTCATATCAACATGTTCTTCTTCACCATAACCAGTTCAAATGACTTCAAGATGAACTAGTTAGAGAGTTGTTCAATTGCAAATAAATCTTATGTAACTACACAAGACACAATTGAAGCAAAAATGATTTGATTCACTTGAATCAGTTCATGAAATTTATAGCCACGTTTTGCATAATGCATTCCTTAATTTATATAAGTCTAAGTTCAGAAATCATCATCAGATATATAACCTTCTTAAGTTCGCACACTAAGTTCGCAGACTCAAGCAACCGGGCAGAGTTTACAAACTCCAGCAGAAAATCTCGGCAAAAGACCTTCCGCCGGTCCGCGGACTGGTACTCACGCAACTAGTTTGTCAACTCCAACAGAATTTCCCGGGATGAGAAGTTCGGTAGTTCGCGGACTTGGAAAGAAGCCATTCTTCCGTTTTCTCTTGATCAACAAAGTTCGCAAACTTTGGTTCAAGGGATATGACTTATGCACATATGTGTTTCCACAACAATACTTATATCCATCATTGGTAATGTAATCTAAACGCTCATTATAATCATTGAAACATTCTTAGAGGACGTTATATAGTTGTTACACCATTTCTCTCAAAGCAATTTTCAAGATGATTGAAACATACTAGGTAAAGATAAACTTGATCGAAGCGAAAAGCTTACCAACACATATCTCGAGATATAGATAGGCGAGGTATACTCGGCTCGAAATACCAAATGTGTATAATAAAGTATATATATATATATAGCATACGACTTTTTGTCTCAAGAAGTAGGAGATAGAGTAGATAGACTTTTGACTGATAGATAAGTTCAAGTCTTCACATACCTTTTTGTCGAGAAGTTCCACAGGTTCCTTGAGTAGTTCTTCTACTTGTATGATGAATCGCCATGAAGTCCTTGAGCTCAACTACACTTTCTATCCTAGTCCGAAACTTTGCTATAATAGACTAGAAATCAGGACTTATAGTTTTGATCACTAACATTGACGAACATGCTTGAGATAGCAACGCATGCGAGTTCGACCGAGCAATGCTCTAACAATCTCCCCATTTGTCAATTTTAGTGACAAAACTATCAATACATATGGAATACAAAAAAGATAAAGAAACTTTAGTAGCTCCTATTCCACATGTCTAATCTTCAATATTCCTCGAAATCTTCGTCACTTCCAAGTACTCCAATGATCCCAAAGGTTGTAAGTTTA
Source organism: Papaver somniferum (assembly GCF_003573695.1). Lineage (NCBI taxonomy): Eukaryota > Viridiplantae > Streptophyta > Magnoliopsida > Ranunculales > Papaveraceae > Papaver > Papaver somniferum. The sequence continues at coordinate 123,391,086 of NC_039368.1, read as the reverse complement.
GCATCACCGTTGTTGAAGATCCTTAGCTATAACAATGATAAATCATCGGTCTAGATCATTGTTATACAGTGTTATAGTATTATTACACGGTGTCAAAGTTCAATTGTAGCACAACTTCAACAATAATACTATGGTGATATGTATCAATCAACCTTAGTCAATATTCCATCTCACATGGAAACCACTCCCCCTTACATAATGATCCGAAAACCATATGTATTTGTAGTGTGAAAAATATATTAATTCTCCCCCTTTTTGTCAATAGAATTGGCAAAGGTACAAGAATGGGATCATAATGAAATTTCCGAAAGAGACATTTCATGACTAAACGAAAAAATACATACCAACCAATTTATATGCAATCATAAAGCCGAAGCTAAATGCATTCACCAAGGAGTTTAAAGATACAAGATAACCCCTCTAAAATTCCACAGCCGCACAAGATATGACCATTAAGCACAAGTTCAAAAGAACTCTCCCCATTAGATGTCATTCCCGAAAGAACAACAAGAGCGACCTTAATTTCGAAATAAAAGAAGGATTTTTATTGGACACCAAAAACCAAAAGAATGATTTTCTATATCCAAAAACTCAATCAAATTAATCACAAGTAAACCCATGATTAATTTAATCGGAATACACAATCAAATTAAACACAAAAAGTGATTAATTCAATTGACTGTGCCCAACATAAGAGAACTTATGGAGACACTAAAATACTCAACTAGATTAATTACAAGAGAACCCATAATTAATCTAATTGGAATACACAACCAAACTAATTACAAAAGTAATTAATTTAATTGTCATTTGTTTTGCTCGACATAAGAAAACTTACGGAGCAATAACTAAATAATCAAACAAGATGATTAATTTAGTTCATAATGCTCAACATAAAGTACCTTACGGAACAACCAACAAAGCCAAAAATAATCAACTTTGTTGTATCGTGCTCAACATAAGACACATTACGGAGCCTCACAGTATTACATAAAAATATGGATCAGGGATGATCAATACTGCGGAATACACAATGATTCATTCTATTTTCCATTACTATATGCATAACGATATCAATAGACATAATCCTTAAAGACAAAAGATTTTATCTTATCTTCCATCAAGTAATTGACAATATAGGCTTAACTTTTGTATATGTCAAAATTCCATTCATTCTTTCACCAGTACATAAATACCGATCACAAACGACTTTACTTTTGACAAAGTATGGGACAAACATAGTTCACGGACGCAAACACCAATATCCCATAACAAGTTGCAATATATGAAATCATAAAGATTAATACTGCAAAACATCATTCTCCAAATATTTTTAGAATTTAATACCAATAAACCTAAAAAAGAACAAGAAGATGAAAAATAATAGCTATGTGTAGTCAATATCATTGTTATTCCAAACTCTAGTAATCCTTCTCAAAAACAAGAATAAATTCTCATAAGAAGTTTCCTAGGCATCAAGACAAACTCGTAATGCACATATAAGATGATTTTTCCTTAGAGAGTAGAATAAATCTTTTTCGCCCGGATTTATACCAAGAATAGCTACCAAAGGCGTATAAAAATATTTTCAAAGAAGAACATACAAAGTCATTAACGACCATGCACCATAGTTCACATAAAATGATTGTGAACATTCAAGAATCCCATAGTAATGCGTACGACTGCCCAACTTGAACTTCCTTCTTTGTGATTCACCAACAACATTCTTGTAAAAGCTACAAATGAGCTTAGAAGAGTACTACTCCATGAATCCAAGTGCCCAAGTCCAAGAGAAGTGGAACAAGTGCAACGAAACGAAGCAAAACACTCAAAAACAAGAGACATGAAAAATACCAATCTTAACTCATCCAAATTCAATAATTATTACCTCCATTTTGAAGAGAATTCAAAGAGGAAGAGAATTCAACAAGAATGAGGTCATTCCGAGTTCGTACGAAGAAGATACGAGCAAAACAAGTTTACCGAATATCGACGTCAAGTATGCATACAGGTTTGCAAACGAATTTTCGTATCCTGGAGCAGTATGCAGACGGGGTTTGCGAACTTAAACCCCTGGATTTTGGTTTTAAATGATGTTATGCATACTTGGTATGTGTACCATGAAGTCCAAACATCCCGAACTAATGTTTTCAAACCTAAACATTTAAGAACCTTAAACACATATCAAGTTAGGTAGAAATGAACGATAATCAAGGTACATGGATCATTATAAGTACTCAAACAAGTAATAAAAACATAAAACTTGCTCAAGTTTATAGACATACCTTTTTAGAAAATTCCAATTGAATTATACAGCCTCACCGAATACAATCTGTGCGCCCCAGTTGTTGTGTTTCCCTCACCGTATACATAGAAGGGCATTTCTTGGTGAGGATGCACTTTCAACACAAACAAGTTGTGTTGAGGTGAAAAATGTTTTGCTCACCATGGTACCAAGAAAGAGTTTCTTTCCAACAACTCTTAAATCTTGTAATGTTGAGAAACACCCAAGGAACTGTTTTTATAAGTCTATCAAGGAACTTCAAGAAAACCCAAAAATATTTGTGTTTCTGATTTCTTGTTTTCCAACTTATAAAAAATAGTTTCTGCAGATAGTTTTTAGTACTGCGAAGGGAAACTCTTTTGATAAAAAGAGACGTCCTAGATTCTTCATAAAAGAATACAATACTACTATCTTGATATGAAGTATCAGGAATTGAGCAACGACTCAATTCATGCTTTGAGGTGATACACTCAGAGGACTGAGATTTAAACTCCTCTTGTAATTTGTTTAGTTTATCACGACTAATTGGATTACGCAGAGGAGAAGCGTTGCTCTCACTGATTAGTAAATCAATATCAACCTCAACATGAATATTATTCATCATAACTTGATTTATCCTGTCAAGAGATTCTTTCTCTTTCTAGAGGTATAACTCAACATCAAGAGATAAGCTCTCAAGCTTCTTTGCAATCCCTGAAAACACTTCAAGGGATTTTAAACCTGGTGGAGGTTTAGATAAAATTTCTTCTACATATATTATTAAAACAGTCATGGAAGAGAACTCTGAAATCCCTGGATCTGGTGGTGCATTTATTGAGATAACACTACTGTCCATAAAGTCATATCGCTACAAACACAGACTTGTAAGGTCTTGAACGTGTTTGCCTGCTCTGTTACCAATTGAAAAAGCTGAGGTCTAACAACACCACCCAATATTTTGCTTAGAAATCTGTATAGACTAACTCCTAAATACTTTATAGAGAATCAACTAGACAGTCAGACTCAATCTAATTAAAAGTATCTCAAGAAGTTAATATCTCTCTCTTGTTTTGATTTACTCAAGCTAATAGAAATCAGCGAGTCACTAATCAAACACAAGGAATAACTTGGATGGTACCAAAGACCAATATCCAAGGATCAATCAATATCAATCAACAACCAAAAGTCGGATTTCCAATTGATTGATTCAAACGCACAACCTGTATTAATTCAATTATATAAACAAATATAATGCGGAAATAGAAATAACACAGACACCAGAAATTTTGTTAACGAGGAAACCGCAAATGCTGAAAAACCCCGGGACCTAGTCCAGATTGAACACACACTGTATTAAGCCGCTACAGACACTAGCCTACTCCAAGCTAACTTCGTACTAGACTGTAGTTGAACCCCAATCAGTCTCCCACTGATCCAAGGTACATTTGTACTCCCCACGCCTTTGATCCCAGCAGGATACTGCACACTTGATTCCCTTATCTGATCTCACCCACAACTAAGAGTTTCAACGACCCAAAATCGCAGGCTTTGACAATAGACAAATCTGTCTCAGAAAGACAAGTCTATCAAAGGATCAATCTGTCTCCCACAGATAAACCCTAAAGTTTTTGTTCCGTCATTTGATAATAATCAAGGTGAACAAGAACCAATTGATAATCTAGTCTTATATTCTCGAAGAACATCCTAGAGTTATCAATCACCTCACAACAATCTTAATCGTGTGGTAGCGAAACAAGATGTTGCGGGATCACAAAGACGAAGATGTTTATGATTACTTTTTATATCTTGCCTATCGGAGATATCAATCTCAAGCCAATCAATCTGATTGTACTCGTAGATAGAAGATGCAAGATCAGATCACACAACTACGATAAAAAGTAGTATCGGTCTGGCTTCACAATCCCAATGAAGTCTTTAATTCGTTAACCTGGTTTTAGAAGAAGAAAACCAAAGGGTAAAGGAGAAACGACTCTAGGACGCAAACTAGTATCACACGTAAGGTGTGGGGATCAGTTTTTCACAAGGCTAGATGTCTCCTTTATATAGTCTTTCAAATCAGGGTTCTGCCTTGGTAACAAAGCCATCAATATCCACCATTAGATGAAAACATGATTTAGCTTAAAGCTAATATTTCTCAACCGTTAGATCAAAATCTTAGCTTGTTACACACACTTGACATGTACGCTTCTAGGATTGTGTAACTGTACCCAAACGTGTACATTGTTGGTTCAACAATAGTTAACCAAATGGTTAGCCATATGAGCATTTCATATCAACCATGTTCTTCTTCACCATAACTAGTTCAAATGACTTCAAGATGAACTAGTTAGAGAGTTGTTCAATTGCAAAGAAATCTTATGTAACTACACAAGACACAATTGAAGCAAATATGATTTGATTCACTTGAATCGGTTCATGAAATTTATAGCCACGGTTTGCATACTGCATTCCTTAGTTTATATAATTTTAAGTTCAGAAATCATCTTCAGATATATAACCTTCTTAAGTTCGCACACTAGGTTCGCGGACTTAAGCAACCGAGCAGAGTTTACAAAATCCAGCATAAAATCTCGGCAAAAGACCTTCCACCGGTTCGCGGACTGGTACTCACGCAACTAGTTTGTCAACTCCAGCATAATTTCTCGGGATGAGAAATTCGGCAGTTCGCGGACTTGGCAAAGCCATTCTTTTGGTTTCTCTTGATCAACAAAGTTCGAAAACTTTGTTTCAAGGGATGGGACTTATGCACATATGTATTTCCACAACAATACTTATGTCCATCATCGGTTATGTAATCTAAACTCTCATTCCAATCATTGAAACATTCTTAGAGGACGTTATATAGTTGTTACACCATTTCTCATCAAAGCAATTTTCAAGATGATTGAAACATACTAGGTAAAGATAAACTTGATTGAAGCGAAAAGCTTACCAACACATATTTCGAGATATAGATAGGCGAGGTATACTCGGCTCGAAATACCAAATGTGTATAATAAAGTCTATATATATATCACATACGACTTTTTGTCTCAAGAAGTATGAGATAGAGTAGATAGACTTTTGAGTGATAGATAAGTTCAAGTCTTCACATACCTTTTTGTCGAGAAGTTCCAGCGGTTCCTTAAGTAGTTCTTCTACTTGTATGATGAATTTCCATGAAGTCCTTGAGCTCAACTACACTTTATATCCTAGTCCGAGACTTATCTATAATAGACTAGAAATCAAGACTTATAGTTTTGATCACTAACATTGACAAACATGCTTGAGACAGCAACGCATCCGAGTTCGACCGAGCAATGCTCTAACAGTTTCAATAATTGAAATGTAGAGTTGAGATTACGTAACAACTATGGATATAAGCATATCTAGTGTGTTCGCACATTAGTGTATAAATCCATGTGCCGGAAACCAAGTGTGTGCGTATGTGTGCATACGGTGTTGGTGAAGGAGACAGGTAGGGTGTGTTAGAGCACTGCTCGGTTGAACCCACCAAGTGTTGGTATATCAAGTTTGGTTGTCATATTTTAGTGAATCAAAACTCATTTAAAGATTCGCTTGATTATATACTAGAGTCAACTTCGTATAGTTTAGCTTGAAAGTATTAGGATTTGAGACTTACAAGTATTACTAAATACTTGAAGACGTGAAGAAGTATGTAACTACAACGAAAACAATCATCCTTCATCTTGAGGTTAGTATTATTTTACTTGAACTGTTTCATTCCCTAACGTATCTTTTAAGTCGTGCATATTGAAAACGAAACTGCAAAGCTGTGTATGAAACTCTAGATAGACATAGTACTAAGGAATACGATACGAGGTTTATTGCTTATCCATTAAACTTTGTATATAAGACATCGACATAATCATTTAAATGCTATTGTAATTATGTATGAGTGTAAGTGAAGATTTCATCCTAGGAAACAATGTTTACATTTGTTTAAAGTAAGTAAGTTCACAAACTCGTTTGTGGATCGAAAGGGAAATCGCTAGGCTTATTGGTAATGCTATTCATATTGAAAATATATTGTAAACAACCAATATGTGTGATGTGTATAACCCATCATAAACTTGTTTATATGGTTGGTAAAACTATTCACGGATGCCTGTCTTAAGTTATTGGTATAACTTTTATTAGTAAAACCGATCTTAAGAAATCACTCAAGATGGTATGATCGATGCCTTGCAAAATAGCAACTATTATTAGTGAAAGGGGAACCTATCCTAGTAAGAGGCGCAACAAATTTTGTAAGAGGGGATTCGATCCTTGTTAGAGGTGCGACAAGTTCTTAGTAGTGAGGGGAACCGATCCTTTCCTATGAACATGTGCAACAAGTTCTTAGTAGTGAGGGGAACCGATCCTATGCACATGTGCACCAAATTACGTGTAGTTACCATATTACGTGGGGAACCGATCCTAGTACCTAGTCAACCGAGTTTTGGTAACTAGTGTGACTATGTAAAGTACTCACAGGAGGTAGAACCGAAAATTGTTTTAGTAGAACCGTGATACCCATGATTAGTGATTTGATATGATGATAATTCACATGGTTCTTAGAAATCGAATGATTTTCGTTTCTAAGATTGTAAGTATGAAAGAGGACTTACAAGGTAAGGATGTCGTCATTCTTTGAACACGAGTTGTAACTCTTATCATTAATTGCTCAAAGATATTCCTTGATAGCTAAGGAGAATCCCAACATCGAAATTGACTGAGAATCTTTTTTATTAAAGGTTTCTTAATTTTATATGGTATTTAATTTCCAGCAATTAAATACATATCTTTAGAGAACATTAATTAGTAATGTGCATTTACTAACTAAAGATTTTTCTATGTGAATTTCGGTCAATATTTGGACAAAGCATTTCCAGGAATTATGAAAACCGAATCTGTGTTTATTGCATATCTTGAGAATATTTTCGGTTTTGGAAATTCCTTGGTGTCCAAACTTCCTTTTCTATAAATACTGAAGTTTGCTTCTCTTGCAAACTAATCCTCAGAGCCATCAAAACTACCTCAGTTGTGTTGTTATTGGTGGAGCCGCCTTTTGGAGTGGAGAGTAACCTAATTAGGAGAAATCACTTACGGCCGCTCGGTTTAAATACTTCTTTGGGATTGAGAAGCTCTATTAGTACCGTTGGTGGGAAAATAGATAATTGCGGTTTATTATTAGTTTTCGATTGATTTGATTGACTAACGGTGGTTGAAATTTGATTGCACCTAGTTTGTTTATTCTTAAGAATCATCTCTTCTTATATAAGATTCACTCAAACTAGATCGAAGTTTTAACGGGCATCTTTATACTGTTTGTAGATCTAAATACGTGTTGTGATAATACGACGTTAACAGACTTAGATTCAAGTTGATTGTGTGCAGGTGTTTATTGAAGATCAAGACAGATTTGAAGACAATAAGATTTTTTGTGTTCATAATCTTTGGTGTGCACAATGCTTGTTTCGGCTGGAAATGAATCCAACTATAATCGGATTTATCCTTGTGATAATATTTGATTGGTTAGTTGTGTATATCTGCATCAACACCATTCTTTGTGATTAAGAGTGTTGATTGCTTGTGTCTTACAATCACTATGGTGATAGGTAAGAAGGAGTTTATGTGATTAAACGAGAGAGCCTTTGTATAATTTGTTTAAAAAGAGTTGTTACCAAACAGATTTGTTGTTCCTTTACTGTTTGGAATACGAACCAAAAGAATTGTTCTAAGTGTGTGACTTAATGGAAGTTGAAGGCGCAGGGATACTGAGGAAACTAGTTAAACTATAGAGTTAGTTACTTGGTCTCATCTATACGAAGTTGGTTTAGATTTTGTATAGCGGATTAATTCTGAGAGTATTCAATATGGACTAGGTCCCGGGGTTTTTCCGCATTTGTCCTCGTTAACAAAATCTTGTTGTGTCTTTTACTTTTCTATTTTCGCAATTATAATTGTTATTATAATTAGAAGTAAAATACACAAACTTTAATTTCTATTTACTTGATAAGTTATCCCTTAGAGTTTGGTTAAGTCCGAACCTAATATCAAGTAAACACAATTCGTTGATTGTATTGTCTCGATCTCGTATCCGTAGACGATCACTCGAAGTGTGATACCGATTTGTTGTATTGTCTCGACTCAGTATATAGAAAATCACTTTCGAAGAAAGGACTTTTAGGTGGAAAAGTTTTAGAGTGTGGTATATTTGGGTACCCTCGTCTTTTCAATTGGTATCAGAGCAGGCAAACACGAAAATATCTAACAATCGGTGTTTGGTGCGATCCATCCTATAAGAATTGAATACATGACTGATTTAGTTAATGTTATGCAAGAGTATGAATACTCAAAAGTTGAAAATTTTCTTATTTTGTTGACTCATGATCCAGAAGATTCAACAAGTAAGAGAACATCTGAAGTCATCTCTGATGAAAAGGAAGGTGCTGATAAAGAGTTGGTAAAACTCCTAAAACCCATCAATCTCTGTCTGCCAAAGTTGTGATGCTAAAGATAGAGTCAGATCTTCTTAAACATGATATCATAGATAAAGATACTCAACTTCATCTCTTAGCCAAATATAATATGGATCTTACTGTCAAATTAGAAGCCTTGGGAAAATCTCTTATTGTTGATAAAGAGACTCATTTTGTGATCCTGACTAATGATGTTGTTATAATTTCTTCTGATAATGAGGAATCAAAAAGTCCTAGCTTGACTTTTATAGATTTTGATAATCTTGTCACAACTGAAACAGATCATGATGATGGTAGTCTACCGAACTACATCAAGTCAGAAGGGGATGAGAAACCCACTTCTAAATATAATGATGATCAACGAAATCTTGTCCAAAGGAAACTTTGAACCGATTCAGTAGAATTGATATAAAGGAATACAATTTTCAGTCACTTGACAAGAAACTCACCCTTCTTGTAAAGATGGTTGCAAAAGTCTTAAAAGAAGTTTTTTTGTCTTAAAAAACTGAAAGATCACTCCTCAGTAGAAAGACAGATTTTATTTGACCCCGACAAGATCAACTCAAAGGAATCAAGTTCAAGAGTTGACAAACGTTTCTGGAAAAAAGTTCCTCCTCACCCATATCGAAACAGTTGTTTTGATGAAGAACGATTCCAGAAACAGGGGGATGAGAAATTCTCTGCCAAAGAAAACAATCATGATTTTTCGATAATTTTTTCAAATAATCATGCTGATGTGCATATTAAGGAAATCCTTAAAATGAGAAAATCTTATGAAAATCTCATTGAAAGAATTAAGAGAGATCTTTCTATCTCTGATGATTCTCACATCAGTAAGAATTCTCTGATTGATCATAACTTTAGATCAAGGAAGGATCACCTTCTTGGGAGAAAATATTGTTAGAGAATTGTTCGGTTGAACTCACCAAGCGTTGGTATGTCAAGTTTGGTTGTCATATTTTAGTGAATCAAAGTCATGTTAAGAGTCGCTTGATTATGTACTAGAGTCAACTTCGTATAGGTTAGCTTGAAAGTATTAAGATATGAGACATTACAAGTATTGCGAAGACTTGAAGATGTGAAGAAGCAAGGAGATACAACGAAAACAATCATCCTTCGACTTGAGGTTAGTGATATTTGACTTGAACTGTTTCATTTCATAACATATCTTTCAAGTCATGCATATTGAAAACATAACTGCGAAGCATATTTGAACTCTAGATAGATATAGTATTAAGGAATACAATACGAGGTTTATTGCTTAACCATTAAACTTTATAGATAATACATCTCCATAATCATTTGAATGCTATTGTGATTATGTATGGGTATGAGGTGAGGATTTCATCCTAGGGAACAATGTTTACATGTGTTCTAAGGAAGTAAGTTCATAAACTTGTTTGTGGACCGAAAAGAAAATTGCCAGGTGTTATTTGTTTTGTTATTCATTGCATATCTTATGAACAACCAATATGTTTGATTAAGTATAACCGCTCACAACTTGTTGTGTTCTTGGTAGAACTATTCACAAAGTCCTGACTTATGTATTGGTATAACTTTTATTAGTAAAACGGATCTTAAGTAATCACCTGTGGTATGCTCGGGTTTGTGTGTCTGACCAAATATGGGAGAGGGGAACCGATCCTAGTAAAAGGTGCAATACATAACAAGGGGAACCGATACTTGTATGGGGTGCATCAAGGTTTATAGTAGAAAGGGGAACCGATCTTATGGTCATGTGCAACACGTTTTTAGGCTAAGGGAAACCGATCCTATGGACATGTGCAACACATATAAGTTAGATACCATATATATGTGGGGAACCGATCCTAGTACCTAGTCAACCGAATTTTGGAAATCTAGTGTGACTGTGTACAATACTCACATGGAGGTAGAACGAAACTTGTTTTGGTAGAACCGTTAAACCCATGATTGTGATTGAATGTTGATTTGATCAATCACATAGTTCTTGAAAGTCAGATGAACCAATTCTAAACTTGATTGGAAGTGTGGCAAATCGGTTTTAAGGTTGTAAGTGTGAAAGAGAACTTACAAAGTAAAGATGTCGACGAACTTTGAACACGTGTTGTGAATGTTTATTTCTTTAATTGTTCAAAGATATTCCTTAAAGGATAAGGGAAAGAATCCCAGGATCGAAACATAAGTAAGTTAAGAATCTTTTAATTAAGGTTATTAATTTCATTTTGTAGGGATATTCCAGAATTAGTAATGTGCATTTACTAATTAGATTTTCCGAGAGATTTCGATAGTTATTTTTGGATAGAGCATTTCCAGGAATTATGAAAACCGAATTTGTTCTTTAATGAGTATCTTGAGAATATTTTCGGTTTTGGAAATTCCTTGGTGTCCAAACTTCCGTGTTTATAAATACTTGAAGTTTTCCTTTCTAGCAAACTAATCCTTCGTAACAACATACTTCCTATTTTGTTGTTGTTACTGGTGTAGCCGCCTATTCGGAGAAGAGAGTAACCTAATTAGGCGAAATCTCTTACGGCCGCTCAGTTTGAAGTCTTCTTTGGGATTGAGAAGCTCTAGCGTGTACTGTTGGTGGGAAACTAAATAATTGCGGTTTATCTTTTGTTTTCGATTGATTTGATTGACTAACGGTGGTTGAAATCTGATTACACCTAGTTTGTTTATTCTTGAGAATCTTCTCTTCTGATATAAGATTCACTCAAACTAGTTCAGAGTTTCGACAAGGATCTTTAGACTGTTGTTAGTTCTAAAGACGATCTTGTGACAATCCATTGTTAACAGACTTCGTTCTGAGCGTGATTGATCACAAGAGATTCAAGTGATTGTGTGCAGGTTTTTATTGAAGATTTAAGAAGATTTGAAGACAAAGAAGATATTGAAGATCTGACTTGAGTTTTATAATCTTTGGTGTGCACAATACTTGTTTCGGTAAAAGAGGATCCAATTAATAATCAGTTTATCCTTATGGTAGATTGGATTGATTAATTGAGTATATCGGCATCAATACAGTTCTTCGGATTAAAGGTGTTGTTGGCTTAATCTTAAACGATTACTTCGGTAATTGAACATAAGATAGATCTAAGGATCTGACGAAGGAGTTTATGTTAGATAAACGGAAGAGCCTTTGTCCGACTCATATCACTTGGTTGAATAGAGTTGATACCAAAAAGATTTGTTGTTTCTTTACTGTTTGGAATACGAACCAAAGGAATTGTTCCAAGTACGTGACTTATTTGTAAGTCGGAGACGTGGAAATACATACGGAACTAGGTGAACTATAGGGTTAGTTACTTGGTCTCAACTGTACGAAGTTAGGTGTAATTTTGTGTAGCGGCTTAATCCTGAGAGTATTCAATTTCGACAAGGACCCGGGGTTTTTCTGCATTTGCAGTTTCTTTGTTAAAAAAATCTTACCGTGTCATTTACTTTTATTTTTCGCATTATAACTGTTTTATTATAATTAAAGTAAATTACACAAACGTTAATTCCTATTTACTTGATAAGCAATCCTATTGTGTTTGGTTAAGTCCGAACCTTTGTATCAAGTAAACATACTTCGTTGTTGTATTGCATCGATCTCGTATCCATAGACGATCACACGAAGTGTGAACCGATTAGTTGTATTGTCTCGACTTATTCCATAGACAAACACTTTTGGAGAAATGACTTATAGGTAGGAAAAGTTTTAGCTTGAGTTATATTTGGGTACCCTCGCCTTTTCAAATATATTAGGCAGAAATTCCCAAAAAGAATCATGAACTATGTTCCTGATGATCCATGTAAACCAGAAAAGGCTTACTCCATTACAATCTAATTGTATGGAGACTTTGCAATCTCATCCTTTTGTGCTCGAATTTTCGGATGAGAAAGGCACATAAAACTAAGAGCACAAGGCGTGTAAATGGTTTCCATTTTTGGAAATATACATATTTCGGTAATAGTAATTGGAACCCTATTCTGTTTATTACCGAATATATGTGTATAATAAGAGGATCATTCTCTCTTAATTTTACAAGACTTCCCTGACTAGTTTTTGTGGGTGGAAAAATCATGTCTCCGATAACTCAAAGTATTACTAGGGTTAATAAGAGGGAAGCTCGAAAAGTTAGAAACTGTCAGGGTTTCATCTCAAGAAAAAAAAATCAAGAAGATTGTCTCATGTATCATGCCTGATCATAAATCTGATAGATCTGAAGATACTATAAGTCTATTTGCAATCGATAATTCAGTTTTTCCAGAGTGTTTTCCCACTGAAGGATTGCATGAAGTTGTACACGAGTTCGAAGAAAACATAAGAAATCCATGTTCTTGGATTCAAGAAAGAAATAGTCTGAAAGAAAGACTAGAAGAAGCAAAAAGTGAGCTAGCCATCTTAAAGCTTCAACTTGAAGAGCTTGCAAAACAAAAGGAGGTTGTCAACAACATCCTTGAGTCATACTATAATGGTATGAATATTGATGAGACATCAGTAAATTTGGAGAGCACCACTAAGGATTAAGTGTTATGCTGAAAAATCTTAATCCAGCGAGAATAGACTTCAGTTTTTGATTGCTTTCAATAATTGTAAAGTCTATTATGAATAAAACTATCTATATTATAAATAAAATTATTGGTTTATAATTTTTATGTGATAGTTTCATTTTACATAGCTTGTGCTTAAATGCTTTTTATTATTGCTATGTATGTTTATGATATGTTTGATTTCGGTTTTATTACCTTGATATTCGATCTCATATTGTTATAACTCTTGTGGTTTGCGTGACTTTTTGATTTAGCGGGATTAAGTTCTATCCCTTGTTGGTAGGCTTTATCAAAGGATCATGAGGGGATCTGGGAAACAATATGCGAAAAAGTCACAATATGTTGGATTTCAGTTTAACATAAAAGCATATGTGTTTCGAGGTTCTAACTTTTGCTTGCAATAGTTAAAACCGGTTTTCAACCTTTCTATGCTAAAGTTTGGTTGTTGTTATTATTTTCTTTTGCATAAGGGTGGCAACATAATGATACTTCGTTATCAATGCTCCCGAAAAAAAGATGCAAATATTTTGGAATTGAGGATGCGAAACTGGAGGTAACAATCTTGTTAGTTAATTGTTTTCCTGTTTAAGAAAAGCCATGATTTTATTTTATATCCCTATTGCTTTTTCTTAACAAAAGTACAATTGTTGTTTATTTCATTGTGTGAATGGATGTGTGTTTCAATTGTTCCCGGTTAAGAAAAACCATTGGTGTCTTTGATATCAATAGTTTATGCTTACAAAAGGACGGTGCAATTGCGGTGCTTTAATGTCTATGTCAATTCAATTGCTTCCGGTTAAGATAAATAATTATGCAAGTTAATTTTTTGGTTTGTATGGGTTGTTTAAGGCTTAACAAAAACTGGTTTCGGAATCATTTGTTTAGTCCAAGTGATTTCCGGATAAGAGAAACTAAGATCTTAGGATCCAAGTTAGACTTATCGAAAGTGGTAGGATCCGGTTATTCAAGTCTAGCCGAATACCTTAACGAGAATTACTAGTTAACTAACCTAGTATTTGTCTTGTTAAAAGGGGAGGTCTAAGTTTTCTTTGTGAAAAATTAGAACCTGATGAGATAAATAATGTAAAGTTCTTATCTTTATTTTGGTCTTGTCGAATAAGCGATTGTATTTGTACAATTGGTTTAGCAAATAACTATGTGATTTATCGATTTTTGTTTTGCTAAACTATCCAATATTTCTTTATGAAATTGAGTTCTAGATTACATATTAAAATCAAAATTACTTGTAGTTTCGATTTTAGTATTAATTATCTAAAGATGGTGTGTAAAACCCTCGTGCTTAACTCTTTGTGAGATTTGTAAGATCCTTTCGGTTTGTCCTTTACTTTTTCGTTTCTTTGTCATTTTTGTGACAAAAAGGGGGAGAAATATATGGACTAAACAAGCGGTATTGTCTTATTATGAGTTAGTATCAGTAAGGGAAATGACATTTGTGCTAAAACGTTTATTCTAACGAATAGAATGAAAGCATAGACTAAGGGGGAGTCGCATACCATGTGACATGTAGTTATGAGGTACTACATTGGAATAACAAAGTTGTGCGGATTGAAAATCTACCTATCTTGCCTTTTGGGGGAGTATTATATTTGTTATTATGGTGTTAGCTCTTGTAATTTGTTTATCCATATGATTTAAGAGTTTTGTCACTAAAATTGACAAAGGGGGAGATGTTAGAGCACTGCTCAGTTGAACCCACCAAGCGTTGGTATGTCAAGTTTGGTTGTCATATTTTAGTGAATCAAAACTCATTCAAAGAGTCGCTTTATTATATACTAGAGTCAACTTCGCATAAGTTAGCTTGAAAGTATTAGGATTTGAGACTTACAAGTATTACTGAAGACTTGAAGACGTGAAGAAATGTGGAGCTACAACGACAACAATCATCCTTCATCTTGAGGTTAGTAATATTTGACTTGAACTGTTTCATTCCCTAACGTATCTTTCAAGTCGTGCATATTGAAAATGAAACTGCGAAGCTGTGTATGAAACTCTAGATAGATATAAGATTAAGGAATACGATACGAGGTTTATTGCTTATCCATTAAACTTTGTATATAAGACATCGACATAATCGTTTAAATGCTATTTTGATTATGTATGGGTGTGAGTTAAGATTTCATCCTAGAAAAAAATGTTTACATTCGTTTAAAGGAAGTAAGTTCACAAACTCGTTTGTGGATCGAAAGGGAAATCGCTAAGCTTATTGGTAATGCTATTCATATTGCAAATCTATTGTGGACAACCAATATGCGTGATGTGTATAACCCATCATAAACTTGTTTATGTGGTTGGTAAAACTATTCACGGATGCCTGTATTAATTTATTGGTATAACTTTTATTAGTAAAACCGATCTTAAGAAATCACTCAAGATGGTATGATTGATGCCTTGCAAAATAGAAACTATTATTAGTGAAAGGGGAACCGATCCTAGTAAGAAGTGCAACAAATTTTATAAGAAGGGAATCGATCCCTGTAAGAGGTGCGACAAGTTCTTAGTAGTGAGGTGAACGTATCATATGAACATGTGCAACAAGTTCTTAGTAGTGAGGGGAACCGATCCTATGGACATGTGCACAAAATTACGGGTAGTTACCATATTACGTGGGGAACCGATCCTAGTACCTAGTCAACCGAGTTTTGGTAACTAGTGTGACTATGTAAAGTATTCACAGGAGGTATAACCGAAACTTGTTTTAGTAGAACCGTGATACCCTTGATTAGTGTTTTGATATGATGATCAATCACATGGTTCTTAGAAATCGAATGACTTTCGTTTCTAAGATTGTAAGTATGAAAGAGGACTTACAAGGTAAGGATGTCATCATTCTTTGAACACGAGTTGTAACTCTTATCATTAATTGTTCAAAGATATTCCTTGATATCTAAGAAGAATCCCAACATCGAAATTGATTGAGAACCGACGTTAACAGACTCTGTTCTGTGTGGATTAGATCATAAGAGATTCAAGTTGATTGTATGCAGGTGTTTATTGAAGATCAAGAAAGATGAAGACAATAAGATTTTTTGGGTTCATAATCTTTGGTGTGCACAATACTTGTTTTGGCTGCAAATGGATCCAACTATAATCGGATTTATCCTTGTGATAATATTTGATTGGTTAGTTGTGTAGATCTGCATCAACACCATTCTTTGTGATTAACAGTGTTGATTGCTTGTGTATTACAATCACTGTGGTGATTGGTAAGAAGGAGACCTAAGGACCCGACAAAGGTGTTTATGTGATTAAAGGAGAGAGCCTTTGTCAGACTCATATCATTTGTTTAAAAAGAGTTGTTACCGAACAGATTTGTTGTTTCTTTACTGTTTGGAATACGAACCAAAGGAATTGTTCCAAGTGTGTGACTTATTGGAAGTTGGAGGCACAGGGATACTGAGGAAACTAGTTAAACTATAGAGTTAGTTACTTGGTCTCAACTATACGAAGTTGGTTTAGATTTTGTATAGCGGCTTAATTATGAGAGTATTCAATCTGGACTAGGTCCCGGGGTTTTTCTGCATTTGCGGTTTCCTCGTTAACAAAATCTTGCTGTGTATTTTACTTTTCTATTTATGCAATTATAATTGTTATTATAATTTGAAGTAAAATACACAAACGTTAATTCCTATTTACTTTATAAGTATCCCTTAGAGTTTGGTTAAGTCCGAACCTCATATCAAGTAAACAAACTTCGTTGATTGTATTGTCTCGATCTCGTATCCATAGACGATCACTCAAAGTGTGATACCGATTTGTTGTATTGTCTCGACTCAGTCCATAGACAATCACTTTCGGAGAAAGGACTTATAGGTGGAAAAGTTTTAGAGTGTGATATATTTGGGTACCCTCGTGTTTTCAGGGTGCCCGTAACCGTACGCGTACCAGCGAAAAAATTTTAACCGAAAATTTCTGCTGAGTTTGTAAGTTTGCAAACTGTTAAACCAGTCACCTTAGTGTTGATGGTGGATTTTAGTTCAGGGCTAAAATTGTAAAACTAGTCTTTAATGCGCTGTCACCCTGCAAAGGGAAAATCCGTTTAAGAAGTGATTAGTGCAGAAAACCTCTTCACTATTTTTGAAGCAATTCAATATATATTCATGAAATTCACTAAGAATGATGCGTGCAACAACAATCCCAAATATTCTGTGAATTTTATTAGCATTACTAATTAATGCATGATTTTCCTAGTATTTTCCGTTCTATGTTCTCAGCCGAACTCTCATCATTGACATGACATGACGATTGAGTGTTCACTCTCAGCAGAGTAGCATGAATCTCCCGAATTGCAAATATTGAGATTCAGCATAAAATACCTGCACAGGCTACATCACTCTCTAACAAAGAGAATCTTGTATTGACACACCTTTTATTAAGGTCATCTCGATCAAGCATGCTTAATTTTCTTTAGTAAAATGTAGACTGTCCATATCAGTCTCAAAAACGATCACGGCCACACAATTTGTCCGCGCAATTTAACAAGCCTAGCCAAACCCTGGCAGTAATAGGCAATCGTCGTGATGACCACCGACGGGCTCACTAACGCCCTAACCGACCGAACATCGTCCATGCATCTCCAAGCGCTGTCAAACGCCAACACTATGTAGGTTGGTCGCGCTGTTTGGGAGAAGCTCGATCGAGCATAGCCTGTCCAAGACAGTCTTAAAATCATCGCAACCGTCCAACTTTGCCAGCTTGGTTGGATGGATTAGATCATCCAATAAGTGATTAGGAAAGCGCTGGCATGCACACTGGCGGCCCCACTTTCCCCATACTCGAACGGCTTGCCCACGGCAAGGCCATAGGGAGATGAATCGATCGCTAGAAACATGGCAGGCGTGATGCTTCTAAGTCCTGATTTGGGTCGCGGAAGTTCACTAGCGTCTTAAATCGATCACGACCATCCAATTTAGCCAACCTATTTGGATGGCTTAGATCGCATTTTGGACCATCAGGAAGGTGCAGATAAGATCACCGCCAGCCCAATATTGTCTCCATGTGATTGATTTCCCCAAGGAAAGCCAACGGCATGGCAAGCCGCTTGGTCAAACTCGTATGGACGTGGTTGTCCCAAAACCATAATTAGGGTTTCGACAACATGCTTCTGTCATAAATTGATCACGACCATCCATCTTCGCCAGCCTAAACAGATGGTGCAGATATAGATTCAGGTGGTCCCAAAGGTGTTCACCAATGGACCACCTTTACATGTGACCAGCCGGCATGTGCAAACCAGGGCCATATGCCTCGAAACGCACGCCTAAAAGGTGATAGATCACACGACCTTCAAACCCTAATTTGTGCTTTACGGTAATGCATTTCTGTCACATATTGATCGTGACCAATCATCTTCGCCGGTCGAATTGAGTGGCTTAGATCTGATTTTTGATGGACCAAGAAATGTAAGCATGCACGTAGGCAGCTCATCTCCATGCATTCCCGATCGGCCTGCTGAATCAGGACTCAGTGGTTGGATTCGATAAGCCCAAAGTAGGGACAGACGGACGGTCCCTAAACCTGAAAATTCATCAACGACAATGCACAACTGCCGTAAATCATCTTGTCCATCCAACTTTGCATGAATAATTGGACGATGTAGATTTATTTCCAGCAAACCTGCAAAACAGCATGACAACCACCAGCCACCTCTCTCCCATAGGAAGTGATCGACCAAATGATAGCTTGTTTACGCAGCCCTCAAACGGTCACCAAAGGTAGTCTGGCATGCTGCCATTTTAAGACGCTCAATCCGCGACTTATACAATCAAGCTTTAAAACAACGATGCTTCATGCATATCGGTTGTTTTGAGCTGCTTACTTAAAAGTGATGCATTATATACATCGAGCATGTACGATATTTTATAAATATCAATTCCATAAATAACTCAGTTATTTAACCTAATAGCACCGTATGCTATTTTTTTCGGCAGGTCCCACGACTTGACCCACTCACTCGAGACATCAAACATGTCACAAACTGGGGGATACTTACTGGGGTATTGGTCTGACGGTTTACAGCGCACGTGCAACACGCTCATTACAAGAACGTGTCAGGAAAAGATGGACGGTTAACAGTGATGAAGGGAAGTGGGCAAAGGTGTGATCATGTGACAATCACCATCCCTACACGACCCAACTACTCCATCACTTAACTTCCTGCACTTACTACCAGATGAGGATTGCGCTCAAATGACTTGTATAAATAGGTTCTTCGACCTATTTCCAGACAACACAGAAAACCAAGTTGTTGTTAACAACGTATCCAGAACACACCCAGAACTGATAGCTTACATTATGCAAGCCATTTCAACATTCTGATACAAGTCATAAATATCCAACACCTTCTTCGCTTTCCTCCATAAGATCAACCCCATCTCCTTCACTTTGTGACCGAAGCAAGTCTAGAATGGACATTTCTTGGTTTAGGCCAGAAATGTACAGATTGATTTCTCGAATTTAAAGTACTCCCTTGCAGTGCATTTTTTTAGGGTATAGATTCGTTTCTCATCCACACACACCTAAATTTACCAAAACCAGCAGAAAAGGTTTTCACCCATAAACAAATGGCGACCACAGTGAGATGTTGATCTTTCAGTTACAGGATCAACTTTTCAATATTCATCCCAATTTTCTCAATTTCAAAGGGGTAGATCTTAGATCCAGTTCAATCATTAACCTATTCATTATTTTAATCACCAATCCTTCATCCCATGAGATATCCTCAACAGCCAAATTCTCCGGAAAGCCATAAATAATCCGAACCTCATGGAAAGTGTGGCCAGAATGCTAGAGGATATCCTGGAAAACCAAGCTGGTATTGCTAAAGGCAGAGCGAGACGTTTCATTTTTTAAACGATATAGAAATTCGATTACAAGAAAAATCGGCACGTGTCTACCCGGAGAGTACCACAAATATGGACGCAAAAGATGTTGAATATTTATCTGAGAGTCGTGTATTTACCGGAGAAGATGTTGAAGGAATGCATGGGCGTACCAGGGGACTAAGGAGAGATGAGCACCAAGATCTGGCCGACGAGGGAGGCTCAAAACAACTTCATAGGGGAAAAGACTTGTCAGGGATGTTGTTTCTGGATAAAGAAAATGAGTCGACGACTTATGAAGCCTTGCTGGAAGATTTGTATCTCAAAACCCTTGCCGAAGTTCAGAAAGTTGTCCAGTCTGCAGCGACTTTTCAGCCAAATGAAGAACTGCCTGAAGAAGGAGAAATCATCCAGGGATCACATGAGTACAGTGTATGGGAATACCCAACTCAGTCGCCCAATAGTGATACAACCAACAACGCAAAGCCCTCAAGAGAAACTGTGTTTCGACAAAACCTGCCCAGCTAAGCGAGCCGCGTATATGTTAACACACGCTCATGCCTCAACTCCGTATTCAAAACGAGCTTCACATCAAAACCCACGGGAGATCTCACGACAACATCCTCCAACGCAGGAAAAACCAAGATACCCGCATTTCCCATTCTTGATGAAGAAAATCTTGGAGTTGTTGGAAGTATGGGTGCGAGACGGAGAAGTTCAGTTGTCTTCTGTGTGGCGACAATTGACTGATCAAGAGATGATGGATCCGAGATATTGTCATTATCACAGGTTCCTTCACCACCCTACCAGTGAATGCAACGCCCTGAAGTGTATTGTCCAGAAGAAGCTTAATTCAGAGGACTTATTTCCTTCATCTGAAAATTAGTGCATGCAATTTTCTTGAAGTGAGTACTCTGAAAGATCCAGTTTCGTGCAAATGGAATTTCAAGGAACAAGTAAGTTCTATTAAATAATTTTACGTGAAAGTTAGCTTTGAAGCCTACTGGGAACGTGATGTCCCACACCGAGAAAGAGAGCCAATGATGCAAATCACCTTTAACACCATGTTTATTTTCCTCTTTCATGATTTCCTTCTCACACGATGTCTGTGATTTTGTATGGAATGTACCATGTCATTAGAATATTCATATTATGTTCAAAATCAGAATGAAAATTTCTCTTTAAAACAATCTCTTTCCGAAAGTCATTCACAAAATTACCCGGAATAAACCAATTCAAAATTCAATCACCTATTAGTTCAAAACCTAAAATCAAATTATGAAAGGAGTTCCTCACATCACTCAAAACACCTAAAAATGGAAAGTATAAGGCAGAAGATGTAAAGCATTCAAGGGAAGTCTTTCAGCAACAACTCATTCTTCTGGGAAAGAGCAGCTTTCATGGTCTGGAGGGAGTCCTGCCTCAGTTCAAACTCTTTAGACAACTTCGCGATCTCTTCTTACTGGAGAGCAACCACGGAGGGTACTTCACCCATCTCACCTTGCAGCTTCCGGAGCTTCTGGATCTCGGAAAACCCTTCACAGAACCAAGAGGCGTTAAAATCATACCTCACGAACACATCCCGATGGAACTCCCAGTTTGAAACTATCTTTTCAGAAACGGTGTGCCCGGTCACGATACTCATGCCATGGATGGTGGATAAAGCTTCTTCAACACGATTGACTAATGCGAAACGACTTAACTTTCCTGGAAGTGGCTATATGACCGTGCTTCTTCCATATTTTGGTGTATAACTCCTCATACTTAGCCGACACACTAAATCCTCCAACCAGTACATGATCCGGGAAAGGGGCGTCAAAAGGAGGATCAAACATGTCTCCAACAGCAGCAGGATACGCAACCAATGCCTTGACAACCATATAAGACTCTTTAGAGGGAAGAACCTCTACAATCGTAGAAGTAACATCTCTGGTATTTCCTGCAGTGTTCTCCTCACCATCAAGATTGATTTCTGCCACGGTCTCGTCCACGAGCTCACTTAAATGGTCAGACTCCCTTCCACACTTTGAGGAGCTTCCATCGTCGAAGACCGAGTTTTCGTCATCCTTGTCATCACCTTTAAGAGGTTCGGTCTCACCGGATTTCTCTAAAGCTGCGTCATGACTACGTGCCAACCTCGTAAAAGCATTTTCCTTCACGAGGCCCTTATTTTGAATAAAGATCATGTTCAGTGGAGATGGCTCAAGATAGATAAAATTGGCATATCAAAAGAGAAGTTTAAAGTACCTGCATATGGGAAGAATTGAAAACCACCGGTCCATTTTCCTGCCTCTGAGACCTTGGTCCTTCATCCTGGGGACTGCAGTCATCAGGATCTCCAACCCTGGTTCGCTTTCCCAGAAGTTGCTTCAATCGCTTATGCTGCTCCAAAAAATTTCGAGGGTGGGCTCACCACGAGGAACTGTCACGACTTCTTCCGAGAATTTTTGAAAAGCTAGTAGCTCTTCTCGCCAAAGGCTTTTATACCCACCAGTCGAGGCGGGTCTTCTTCCAAGAGGCAGGAATGGAAGGCTCTGTTTCGTTGCAAAGAGGCTAGCATCATGAACAGACATCACAAGCTCCTTTGAAGGCATTGGCGGACGATCAAACAGGATGCTTTGATCAAATCCCATCTGACGGGCGGCTCTGTAAATATTATAAGGAACCGCAGTAAAGAATTCATCAAAATAAGATGAAACATATCCCGGGATACATCTTCGCAGAAATACAATCTCCCCAGATCTCATATCCTTTCCATTTATGTGCAACACAGTGTCAGAAGCAGTGACAAAGGTTTTTGGTTGAACCACAGAAGAATGAACCGGTCCCCACGGACGAAAATCTATGACGTACACGTTATCGACAAAATCAATAAGCCTTAACCCAGGTTTTGGTCGCTTGTTTTGCCAATGGAGTATTCTCGAACCACCATAAAAACTAGAAAACGAAGTTGCAGGGACAAGAGCATAATCTTTGAAATGTTCCCATAAGCATGCTTGGAGGAAATCTATGCGAACATGCGACTCTACTTTCTTGTGCACGTTGGAAGCGTGCATTTCTGCTGCCAAGCATCCAGATGAGAGTACAGGGATCCAAGGAATAAACTGCCTAAGGGGAGAACCACGCCTTTCGCTAACTTTATGGCAAACATGACAAGATTGTGTCTTATAGTCTTCTTCTCAGAGTCGTCAACAAAGATGTCCCTAGACAACCACAAAGACAGAAATGTGACCACGCTGAGTTCATCATCCAGTGCCAGGCCCGTCCTTGGTTTTGTAGGAAACCATTGAGACACCCACCAAGTGTAAAAGCATTTCTCTCCCTTTTTCTGTTGATTATACTCTTCTGCCTTCTGAAGTATAACATCGAGGGTGGAATTTTCTTCAGTGGATAGTTTATAGTGGAAACTTCCCGAAACAGGGAGATTCATCAACATGGATATGCTTTTCAGAGTAATAGTCATTTCTCTCCATATACATATAATTGTGTGCGTGGAAGGGAACCATCGAGAAATGAAAGTAATCAAACCTGCATCGTCTTTCCTGATGTGAGGTGTTGCAGACGCCATGATAGCTTCAACGATATGCGCCTTGGACAAGTTATCTCTGATGCGCTCATTACTAAACATATGCCTCATCCATCCTTCATAAGAGATCAGTGGAGTATGGCAAACCTTGAAATCAATAGGAGAAGCCGGATATTCATTTTTCCGAAGACAGAACCTCATCACATGTGTTGGAGGAACGGACGGAACAACCTTTTCATTTTCCGAGCCTGTGAGCAGGGACCACTTATGGCCAGGATGAGTTATAATGTTTGGAAAAGGCACGGTAAACAGCTTATAATCTATATTCGACATGCCTTTGGAGTTTTTAACACCTCCCTATTTGGCAGCAACATTATCCCCAGGTGACATCTTAACGAGAGCTTCTTTGTTCACTTTAAAATAACTACAATGAAGCGCAATAGAAAAGAGTCATTACTTCGTACTAAGGGAGAAATCACGCATGCGATGCAATATGGGTGATGATGGTCGGAGCCGATGAATGAAGAAGTATACAAAAAAAATTTTTGCCAGCGTACGCCCACGCAACCAGTAAAGCCATTGCATGCACGACTACCCGTGCTTGGATGTTCTCTTGGTCACAACGAGCACGTACAGTGGGGCCCACACCCATTCAAAAAAAGAAAGAAGGGGGAAGCAGGGTCGTATGCAGGCCGTGCACGGGGCAAATGACCACAACTGGTTTTCGATGGACAGATAGACGAGCGGGTTGGCCGTGGGAATTGTGTCTACTACCGAAACCTAAGCTAGGTTTTTGCATCAAATCACAACCTAAGGCTAGGTTTTGCATGAAAATATGCAAGAAGAGCAAGGCGACACATCTACATAGGATTCTCGTGTTACTAATGAGTCTGGCAATGTTAAATACTCTGCTATTGATTTTATTGGTGGGGTTCATCATAATATGGCTACCAATGAAGAAGTTTCATTCACAATGGGATGCTTTTTCAAGCTCAAGGAAGTTACACCTAAAACTAGGGTTTACATTTAAAGAAAAAAACGAAGACGAAGGAGAAAAGATGGAGCACTTACACTACTGCTGGCGGACGTGCGACGACGAGAAGACTAACGGCGGCGACAAGGGAGCGATGGGTGTCAAAAACGGAACTTGGAGCGGACAAAAGAAACGCAAAAGGAAGGAGGTCGACGTTTCTTTTATACATGAAAGATTGGTGGAGTTTTAGCAAAAGAAGGAAACCTTCTTTTCTTTGTACTCGTACACGGGAATGGCAGCCGGGCCCACTGTTTCTCAACAGCCGCAACGATTCAACCCTGCACGATGCCAACGCTCGACATCTCCTTGGTAAGCCTACTTTCTTTTTCTTTGTCCTATATTATACGTCACCATATAATGCTTACCCCGCAATAGCGTAACCATTACGTGCTAAGCAGGGGACTTAATGTTGATGGTGGATTTTAGTTCAGGGCTAAAATTGTAAAACCAGTATTTAATGCGCTGTCATCCTGCAAAAGGAAAATCCGTTTAAGAAGTGATGAGTGCAGAAAACCTCTTCACTATTTTTGAAGCAATTCAATATATATACATGAAATTCACTTAGAATGGTGCGTGCAACAGCAATCCCAAATATTCTGTGAAATCTATTAGCATTAATAATTAATGCATGATTTGCCTAGTATTTTCCGTGCTATGTTCTCGGCCGAACTTTCATCATTGACATGACATGACGATTGAGTGTTCACTCTTAACAGAGTAGCATGAATCTCCCGAAGTGCCAATATTGAGATTTAGCATAAAATACCTGCACAGGCAACATCACTCTCTAACAAAGAGAATCTTGTATCGACGCACCTTTTATTAAGGTCTACTTGATCAAGATGTTTAATATTCTTAAGTAAAATCTAGACTATCCATATCAGTCTCAGAAACGATCACGGCCACACAATTTGGCCGCGTAATTTAACAAGCCTAGCCAAACCCTGGAAGGAATAGGCAATCGTCGTGATGACCACCGGCGGGCCCACTTATGCCCTAACTGTAAGGAGCCTCAAGCTCGTCAGTGCTATTAGACTAGTCAAGAGACGATCTAGCCGCTAATTACTCGATTAGTGTAACTCGAACGTTAATTATTAGAAATTAATCTGACAACTGTATTGATACGAAACTAGTACCGTTAGACAGAACTCGAGAAGTTATGCGGAATGGACTACTCGAACGTTTCATTCTGATATCGGACGAAGAATATATCATCAGCTTTATTTGAAGGGCAAATTAGTCTTTTCGTTGTTAGACAGGTGGCTGCCTTATCCAGATGAACGTGTCATTTTTGTTGGTCTTATCTAGACCGAATCGAGAAGATAACTCTTCTTTATTTTCTTCACCTCCTCCATTATCCATTCTCCTTCTTTTTCCTTCTTCATCTTTCCTTCTCTCTGTAGATCTCGAATCAAAGAATTTGATATTCAATCTCGTTAAAGTAAGCTTAGAAGTTCGATAATCCTATGGTATTGAAGTTGGTTTAATTTTAGACGAAGAAGAAACGGTGGATCAAAGAGAAACACAAGTTAGGGTTTCAGGAAGATAAGGTTGATTGAAAAATTTCGTGGAATTGAGTATGAAATCGATTAATTAAGGAGGGGTACTCACTTTTATTAGCAAAGAAGAAGATTTTTTAGTGAATTTTAGATACATATTGAAGGTTTAAGGAAATTAGGGTTTGTATGATGAACTCGGAGAAGATTTAGAAGATGTGTTGAAGTTTGGTGAGATAAATTGGAAATGGGTTTGTTTAGATTGAAGTAGAATCAAGTGTATGGAGTTGCAATTGTGAAATTGAGAATTATGAACTAGGTTTTGTTCTTGTTCATCCCCAATTTAGAAATTAGGGTTTCTGAAAATTAAAGAAGGTGAAGAAGAGTTGGGTTTGGTTAATTTGGGATTTTTGTGGAGGTGGTTAGTGGAACAACAATTCAGAAGATGCTGACAATTGGGTAAGTTTTGAATTGTTGGAATTGAAATATTTTGTATTGATCTGTTTATATGGTTGAGCTTATCTGTTTGAGAAAGGATGAAGTTATAGATGAACGTGAAGGTGTGGATGATATTGTTCAGTTGTACAGTGGATTTGAAACAATTTGGTGTTACAGGTGACTTTGATTGTGGAGTTAATCAAACTGAAGATGATGAGATGCAGTGAAGAGTGTAGTTGGTTTAGATGAATGTCTAGGAACTTACAAGGGAGTAAATGTTACGAGTGGGTTGAGGCTGTGTTATTAAAGCTGAAGTTGGGATAGGTGTGATGTGCAATGATGTTGTCTAAATGGGATTTAGTTGAACTATGATTGTTCTGTAATTGTTAATGGATTTTAAGGAATTGTAGTGAAGGATGGTGGTGTGATTTATAAATGGAAAGAGTGGTTGAATTGAAATAGGTCTGGTGACATATGAATGTGAATAAGTTGAGAGTTGAGATGGCAGTGGAGCTGAAATTGCATGTAGAGATGTCATGGCTAGCTGATGAATTAAAAATGGTTGTGGTGATGTTGTTATGAGTGGTGTGTGTGGAATACAAGAATTGTTGTTGGGTTCTGTTGAGTGTGAAGATGGGGTTGGGTAAAATTGAATTGTTGTGAGAAAGGGTTGATAATGGGAGCTGTAGAACTGTAGTTAGTGTTTGCAATGAAAGATTGCAACTTCTACTATTGCAGGTAGGCTCCGTTGTCTTTATAAATAAACTTTGAATTATAATTTGAATGAATGAGTTGATTTTGAATTAGAGTTGAAGTTTGTATGCAATAGGAGTATACCTGATAGTCATCCCAGTCAGTGTCTGGCTTAGCTGACTCAGTTAATCTGACTCAGTTAACCCGTTGACCCTGTTCTGAATCAGTCTAGTTGACTGAGTTGAACCAGTTGACCGATTTAGACCTTGACCGTTGACTTGACATTAGACTTGGAATTAGACGTTGACTGTTAGTTGACCTGTGACCGTTAGTTTTACCGTTAGAGACTGTTAGTTGACTCAGATGCACTGGACCTTAGTTAATGGGCCTGTTTATAGTAGACTTGGGCTTAGGACTAGTTTCCCTAAATTGATATTTGGACCTCTTATGGTCCGAATTAGCCTTTGGCTTAGTCTACAAAGTGTAGATATTCACAAGACTTATCTAATGGACTATAGAACCAACCCAATTCAATTAGTAAACCTTAGATATGCTAAAGATAGATAAATAAAAGATGTAGAATCTTAGATGAGCCTTGTGTGAGCCTTTTTGGCTAGATTCTTAGACTTCTTTTGTGATTAACAGTTAGTCTATATTAACAACGATCGATTCAAAGGACGAACCGGTGGATCTTGGATCTCCAGGTAGGCGTGGCTTGTCATCAAAATAGGTGGGAATACTTTTAACTCTTTTGAAACCATTGTTTGTCTCTTTTACAAAAGTTTATGTTTAACAAACTCATGCATTGTCTGTTCGTGCATTTCATGCATTGTTTAGTTTGTGTTATGATTGTTCTGTTGATTCTTTGAATCTTTCCACGATTTGGAAAGGACTTGTAAAGTATGTCATTATGAATTGTATGGGAAAGAATTTCCACATGTGGTATATTGGGTACGCTCCTTCATATTTATATCTATTTACTTTCATCTTTTACGATTATTAGGTGTGGAACAAACCGACATCAATATAGCTATGTAGGTGTGGGAAAACCCGGCATCACTAATATAAATTGTTTGAAGAAGGATTTTTTCCATATACATATTTGTGCATTTACAGTGACTTAGTCACTTTGATGTTTGGGAAAACATGTATTGTTTTCCAAATCTTGCTCGTGATTTCTTTAAAGTTAAATGTTATTCCTGCTGGGAACCCATTTTAGGGATGATTTGCTCACCCATTCCCACTTTCAGTTTCAGAGACAGATCAAAGTTGCGCAGCGAAAGCTTCGAGGAGTTGACTCCGTTAATTAGTTAACTTTTGCTATGTGTATTATGTTGTTTATTCTATTTCCAAACAAAATGACTATTGTATATGTATCATTTGAGAGAAGTTATTGTATGTATATTTCTGAGCGGGGTTAGTTTTGGGTTAAGTTTTATAGCAGATTCTTATTTGAATGCTTAAGTATATGATTTAGATTATTAGTGCCTCTTTGGTTAGATATTCTCTTGGTTAGTCAGCTGCTAGCTTTCGGGGCCCTACAGTGTTGGTATCAGAGCTCACTATTAGATCTTATATGGTAAACAATAGTACTAGCCAGTGCCAGATAGATTGTTAGACTAGTTTAGAACTGGGTTGGGTTTGTGAGATGAATCTTAATCACTAAAAACTATCAATAACTAAAAGATTTGTTTGGTATATTAAATTTGTTTGCTTATTTGTGTATATATTTTATGAAGTAAAATTTATCAGGATTATACTAGTTACGATAGAAGTTTAGAGATTAGTTAATTAATCTTAGTAAATTAGTACATTGTTAATCTAGCACTGGAGAATAGTGAAGGTTGTGTTCTCTCTGTTAGTAGGAAGGCACTATTGGGACTGGTCAACCTTGACAGGGAAACTGCATTCAGAGATGTCGATCATAGAAGTTTGGTTTAATTCTTTAGTAAACTTATAGATACAATTTCACCTAGAAAGATTCGTAGGATTCTTCCTCGAAGTTAAAGACAGATACCTTATTAAATAGAAAAATTAGTGTCAGAAACTTAGACTTTTGTATTTGGTAGAACTTAAAATCATCATAGTTCAACTTAGAGCTACAGATTTTAGATTTTAGTTTTAGAAATCCATATAGGTTTGTGCTTTGTTTCTTATTGTTTGCGCTTAGAAAAGAGATGGGATTATTTATAAGGTGGGGAGTTTATGAAGACCATAAGGATGGTATGATTTTCGAGGACGAAAATGAATAAGGTGGGGAGAATGTAAGGACCCCCAAGCTCGTCAACGCTATTAGACTAGTCAAGAGACGATCTAGCCGCTAATTACTCGATTAGTGTAACTCGAACGTTAATTATTAGAAATTAATATAACAACTATCTGGATACGAAACTAGTACCATT
This sequence comes from Papaver somniferum, assembly GCF_003573695.1. Taxonomy (NCBI): domain Eukaryota; kingdom Viridiplantae; phylum Streptophyta; class Magnoliopsida; order Ranunculales; family Papaveraceae; genus Papaver; species Papaver somniferum. Next base: position 123,361,393 of record NC_039368.1, on the reverse strand, counting down.
AGATAGAACTCGAGAAGTTATGCGGAATGGACTACTCGAATGTGTCATTCGGATATCGGACGAAGAATATATCATCAACTTTATTTGAAGGGAAAATTAGTCTTTTCGCTGTTAGACAGGTGGCTGCCTTATCCAGCTGAACGTGTCATTTTCGTTTGTCTTATATCGAGAAGATAACTCTTCTTTATTTTTCTTCTCCTCCTCCATTCTCCATTCTCCTTCTCTTTCCTTCTTCTTCTGTCATTCTCTCTGTAGACCTTGAATCATAGAATTTGATATCGAATCTCGTTCAAGTAAGCTTAGAAGTTTGATAATCCTATGGTGTTGAAGTTGGTTTAATGTTAGATGAATAAGAAACAGTGGATCAAAGAGAAACACAAGTTAGGGTTTCAGGAAGATAAGGTTGATTGAAGAATTTCGTGGAATTGATTATGAAATCGATTAATTAAGGAGGGGTACTCACTGTTATTAGCAAAGAAGAAGATTTGTTAGTGAATTTTAGATACAAAGTGAAGGTTTAAGGAAATTAGGGTTTGTATGATGAACTCGGAGAAGATTTAGAAGATGTATTGAAGTTCGGTGAGATAAATTGGAAATGGGTTTGTTTAGATTGAAGTAGAATCAAGTGTATCGAGTTGTAATTGTGAAATTGAAAATTTTGAACTAGAGTTTGTTCTTGTTCTTCCCTAATTTTCCCTAATTTAGAAATTAGGGTTTATGAGAATTAAAGAAGGTGAAGAAGAGTTGGGTTTGGTTAATTTGGGATTTCTGTGGAGGTGGTTAGTGGAACAACAATTCAGAAGATGCTGACACTTGGGTAAGTTTTGAATCGTTGGAATTTAAATATTTTGTATTGATCTGTTTATATGGTTGAGCTTATGTGTTTGATAAAGTATGAAGTTATAGATGAACTGAAGGTGTGGATGATATTGTTCGGTTGTACAATGGATTTGAGACAATTTGGTGTTACAGGTGACTTTGATTGTGGAGTTAATCAAACTGAAGATGCTGATTGATGCAGTGAAGAGTGTAGTTGGTTTAGATGAATGTCTAGGGCCTTGCAAAGGGAGTAAATGTTACTAGTGGGTTGAGGCTGTGTTATTAAAGCTGAAGTTGGGATTGGTGTGATGTGCAATGATGCTGTCTAAAGGGGATTTAGTTGAACTATGATGGTTCTGTAATTGTTAATGGCTTTTAAGGAATTGTAGTGAAGGCTGGTGGTGCGAGTTATAGATGGAAAGAGTGTTTGAATTGAAATAGGTTTGGTGATAGATGAATGTGAATAAGTTGAGAGTTGAGATGGCAGTGGAGATGAAATTGCATGTAGAGATGTCATGGCTAGCTGATGAGTTAACAATGGTTGTGGTGCTGTTGTTATGAGTGGTATGTGTGGAATACAAGAATTATTGTTGGGTTCTGCTGAGTGTGGAGATGGGATTGGGTAGAATTGAATTGTTGTGAGAAAGGGTTGATAATGGGAGCTGTAGGACTGTAGTTAGTGTTAGCAATGAAAGCTTGCAACTTCTACTATTACAGGTAGGCTGTGTTGTCTTTGTAAATCAATTTTGAATTATAATTTGAATGAATGAGTTGATTTTAAATTAGAGTTTGAAGTTTGTATACAATAGGAGTATACCTGATAGTCATCCCAGTCAGTGTCTGGCTTAGCTGACTCAGTTAATCTGACTGAATTAACCCGTTGACCCTGTTCTGAATCAGTCTAGTTGACTGAGTTGAACCAGTTGACCGATTTAGACCTTGACCGTTGACTTGAACTTAGAAGTTGACTGTTAGTTGACCTGTGACCGTTAGTTTTACCGTTAGAGACTGTTAGTTGACTCAGATGCACTGGACCTTAGTTAATGGGCCTGTTTATAGTAGACTTGGGCTTAGGTCTAGTTTCCCTAAATTGATATTTGGACCTCTTATGGTCCGAATTAGCCTTTGGCTTAGTCTACAATGTGTAGATATTCACAAGACTTATCTAATGGACTATAGAACCAACCCAATTCAATTAGTAAACCTTAGTTATGCTAAAGATAGATAAATAAAAGATGTAGAATCTTAGATGAGCCTTGTGTGAGCCTTTTTGGCTAGATTCTTAGACTTTTTTGTGATTAACAGTTAGTCTATATTAACAACGATCGATTCAAAGGACGAACCAGTGGATCGTGGATCTCGAGGTAGGCGTAGCTTGTCATCAAAATAGGTGGGAATACTTTTAACTCTTTTGAAACCATTGTTTGTCTCTTTTACAAAAGTTTATGTTTAACAAACTCATGCATTGTCTGTTCGTGCATTTCATGCATTGTTTAGTTTGTGTTATGATTGTTCTGTTGATTCTTTGAATATTTCCACGATTTGGAAAGGACTTGTAAAGAATGTCATTATGAATTGTATGGGAAATGAGAATTTCCACATGTGGTATATTGGATATGCTCCTTCATATTTATATCTATTTACTTTCAACTTTTACGCTTATTAGGTGTGGAACAACCCGGCATCAATATAGCTATGTAGATGTGGAAAAACCCGGCATCACTAATATAAATTTTTTGAAGAAGGAGTTTGTCCATATTCATATTTGTGCATTTCCAGTGACTTAGTCACTTTGATGTTTGGGAAAACATGTATTGTTTTCCAAATTTTGCTCATGATTTCTTTAAAGTTAAATGTTATTCTTGCTGGGCATCCCTTTTATGGATGATGTGCTCACCCATTCCCACATTCAGTTTCAGAGACAGATCAGAGTTGCGCAGCGAAATCTTCGAGGAGTTGACTCTGTTAATTAGTTAACTTCTTCTATGTTTATTATGTTGTTTATTCTATTTGCAAACAAAATGACTATTGTATATGTATCATTTGAAAGAAGTTATTGTATATATATTTCTGAGCGGGGTTAGTTTTGGGTTAGGTTTTATAGCAGATTCTTATTTGAATGCTTAAGTATATGATTTAGATTATTAGTGCCTCTTTGTTTAGCTATTCTCTTGGATTAGTCAGCTGCTAGCTTTGGGGGCGCTACACTAACCAACCGAACATCTCGATGTCAAACACCAACCCTAAGTAGGGTGGTTGCGTTGTTTGGAAGAAGCTCGATCGAGCATAGACTATCCAAGACAGTCTTAAAATCATCGCAACCGTCCAACTTCGCCAGCTTGGTTGGACGGATTAGATCATCCCATGAGTGATTAGGAAAGCGCTGGCATGCACACTGGCGGCCCCACTTTCCCCTCACTCGAACGGTTTGCCATGCGCATGGCAAGGCCATAGGGTGATGAATCGATCGCTAGAAACATGGCAGGCGTGATGCTTCTAAGTCCTAATTTGGATCGCGGAAGTTCACTAGCGTCTTAAATCGATCACGACCATCCAATTTAGCCAGCCTATTTGAATGGCTTAGATCGCATTTTGGACCATCAGGAAGGTGTACATAAGTTCACCGCCAGCTCAATATTATCCCCGTGTGATTGATTTCCCTAAGGAAAGTCAATGGCATGCCAAACCGCTTGGTCAAACTCGCGTGGACGTGGATGTCTCAAAACCCTAATTAGGGTTTACGGTAACATGCTTCTGTCGCAAATTGATCGTGACCACTCATCTTCGTCAGTCGAATTGAGTGGCTTAGATCTGATTTTTGATGGACCAAGAGATGTGAGCATGCACGCCGGAAGCTCATCTCCATGCATTCCCGATCGGCCCGCGTGAATCAACACTCAATGCTTGGATTCGATTAGCCCAAAGTAGGGACAACCGCATGGTCCCTAAACCCTAAAATTCATCAACGACAATGCACAACTGCCGTAAATCATCTTGTCCATCCAACTTTGCATGCATAATTGGACGATGTATATTTATTTCCAGCAAACCTGCAAAACAGCATTAAAACCACCAACCGCCTCTTTCCCACAGGGAGTGATCGACCAAATGATAGCTTGTTTACGCAACCCTCAAACGATCACCCAAAGGTAGTCTGGCATGCTGCCATTTTAGACGCTCAATCCGTGACTTATCCAATCAAGCTTTAAAACAACGATGCTTCATGCATATCGATTGTTTTGAGCTGCTTGCTTAAAAGCGATGCATTACATGCATCGACCATGTACGATATTTTATAAATTTCAATTCCATAAATAACTTAGTTATTTAACCTAATAGCACCGTATGCTATTTTTTGCGGCAGGTCCCACGACTTGACCCACTCACTCGAGACATCAAACAAGTCACAAACTGGGGGATACTTACCGGGGTATTGATCTGACGGTGTTTAGCGTGCGGCTTAATAAAGTGTGGTGTTCAATTTGGACTAGGTCCGGGGTTTTTATGCATTTGCGGTTTCCTCGTTAACAAAATTTCTGGTGTCTGTGTTATTTCTGTTCCGCATTATATTTTGTTATATAATTGAAATATCGCAGGTCGTGCGTTAGGATCAATCAATCAGAATATCCAACATTTGGTTGTTGATTTAAATTGATTGACACTTAGATATTGGTATTTGGTACCATCCAAGTTATCTCTCTAGTATTTGACAAAGACTCGTAGATTTCTATTTGATTGATTATAGATCAAATCGAGAGATCGGGATATTAGCTCTTTGATATACTTTACTCTAGATTGAGTATGACTGTCTAGTTGATTCTCTAGAAAGTATATTGGAGTTAATCCATACAGATTGTTAATCGAAATATTGGGTGAGGTTGTTAGACCACCACTTTTTCAATTGGTATCAGAGCATGCAAACACGTTTAAGATCTCAAAAGTATGTGAACCAACTAAGTGTACACGTTTAGTTATGGTTACTAAAACCTAAATGAAATACATTTCATTTGTGTGTGACAAGCTAAGTTTCGATCTAACGGTTGAAAGATATTAGCTTGGTTAAATCAGGTTTTTCATTTAACAGTGAATATTGAATGCTTTGTTACCAAGGTAATTTAGATTGCAAACCCTGATTTGAAACCTATATAAAGGAGACATCTAGCATCTGTGCACAACTAACCCCCACACCTCTTGTGTGATACTAGTCGGTTTTGATAGAGTCGGTTCTCCTTTAACCTTAGGTTTCTTTTCGATACCCTGTAGGTTAACGACTGAAAGACTTCATTGGGATTATGAAGCCAGACGAAACTACTTCTCTTGTAGTTGAGCGATCTGATCTTGCCACTTTCTATTGTACGATTTCAGTTCTAAGATTGGCTTGAGATTATATCTCCGATAGGGCAAGATAAAAAGAAATCGCAAACATCTTCGTCTCATCGTTTGTGATTCTGAAATATCTAGTTTCACTACCATACGATTTAGATTATTGTGAGGTGATTGATAATTCTAGGTTGTTCTTCGGGATTATAAGTCCGGGTTATCAATTGGTTCTTGTTCACCTTGATTTTATCAAAATACGAAACAAAACTCTTTTGTTTATCTGCGGGAGACAAATTTATATATTCTGTAGACTTTTCTGTGTGATACAGATTTGTTTATTAAATTCTTTGAATTTGGGTCGTAACAACTCTTAGTTTTGGGTGAGATCAGCTAAGGGAATCAAGTGCGTAGTATCCTGCTGGGATCAGAGACGTAAGGAGCACATTTGTACCTTGAATCAGTGTGAGATCGATTGGGTTCAACTACAGTCTAGACCAAAGTTAGTTTGTAGTAGGCTAGTGTCTGTAGCGGCTTAATACAGTATGGTGTTCAATCTGGACTAGGTCCCGGGGTTTTTCTGCATTTGCAGTTTCCTCGTCAACAAAATTTCTGGTGTAATTCCGCATTATATTTTGTTATATAATTGAAATATCACAGGTTGTGCGTTAGGATCAATCAATTAGAATATCCAACCTGTGGTTGTTGATGTAAATTGATTGACACTTGGATATTGGTCTTTGGTACCATCCAAGTTATCTCTCTAGTATTTGGTAAAGACTCACAGATTTATATTTGCTTGAGTATAGATCAAATCGAGAGATCGAGATATTAGCTCTTTGATATACTTTGCTCTAGATTGAGTACGACTGTCTAGTTGATTCTCTATAAAGTATATTGGAGTTAGTCCATATAGATTGCCAATCGAAATATTGAGTGAGATTGTTAGACCCCCGTTTTTTCACATCCCCTGTTATCTTTGAGAGAATTGGGTACTTAGGGTCACTTAGCTTCCACCAACTGAATATATCAAAATTGAACTCATCTTGAGGTGTCAGAGTTGGAAGAATTGGTTCTTCTAAGTACAACTCTAACTCAGATTTCTGAACATTATATTCATCATTTTCCAACATAAAATTAGCATAATCTGGTTTAGTTGCACCTGAGCTTCTTACATCCATACGAGAGACAGAGTTGCTAAAGAAAGCAGGAGTTGAAGTGTTGTTTTGAGACTCATATGCATTGAAAACTTTGGTCAAGTCTGTTCTGAATTTCTCATGCAGTTCTGCAGATCCATCATCTCCGAATATTCTCTTATATGTGTACCTTACCCATTTTGCCTTATACCTTGGATCTAAAACCACTCCAATGCTCATAATCAAATTACTTTCACTCCAGTATACATTAAACTTTTCTCTAATTTTCAACCACAATTATTTGATACAGTCAAACTTATTATCTTCCCAACTGTTGATGCATTTGTTAATTTCATAAACCCCATTGTAATACAAATATACAGTTGGATACTTAATCCCTGAAAACTGAGTTGAAACATCATTAAAAACCTCTAAACATTTACAAAATTTTGTTCCTTATTCCCACTTCTGTCTGGATGACAAAATATCGAAATCAGAATCAAACTCATTAAGTCTTTCAAAACCCTTTTGAAGTGCAATGGCATTCTTAAGCATCAAAAAAGTGGAATTCCATGTTATGTCTACGTCTAAACTAACTGACTTTCCAGACAATCTACATTGTGTCAATGTTGTTTGAAACTTCTCTTTCCTAACTTGTGAAGACTTTACATGTTTAACACAATCTCTAATACCCTCTATAAACCCAGCAGCTACTCTCATGACATACAATACAATCAAATGTAGTATGTGGTTGCTACACCTCATGTGAAACATTTTTCCTCCAAGCAACAAACAATTCTTACCATCTAGCCAACTAATAATATTTCTCATCATAACACCATTAGCTGGAGCATTATTAGCAGTCAAAGCGAAAAAATTCCTATCTATGTTCCATTCCAAATTACAAGTTTTGATAAAATCTGAGAGAGCGTCTCTTGTATGTGGTGATGGCGCTACAATGTAATCTAAGGTTTTGGCATTCAAATTCCACTCATCATCTATAAAATGACATGTAATACAACAATAATCATCTTTAGTGTGTTTGGAAGTCCACATATCAGTTGTAAGAATATATTTGGAAGTCAAATTCTCTAATTGTAATTGCAATTCATCTTTAATTTCAGCATAACACCTCAACACATATGCTCTAATTGTATTCCAACATGGAATTTTATCAGCAGGGTTCAAATACTTAAAAAACTCTCAAAAGTAGAAATGCTCAACCATGTTAAGAGGGTAATCATGCTTAGCAATCATTTTAGCAAGGAAATTCCTAATAACCATAGTCTCATACTTCCAATTAAGTAATTTAACTTGGTTATTACCTGCTTTTTTAATTGCAGTGGTAATCTTCATCTGGCCTGGCTTGTTTTCAGGATTCTGTTTGAAGGTTTTTAGATGTTGAGACAAGCGGGTAGTTCGTTTTTCACTACAAGCTTCTATTTACCTTCCACAATGATGACATTCACTCATAAGGACAACCTCTTCCTCATCTGGATTCTCTTTTACATGCCTAACAATATTTTTCTAGTGAACTCATCCCATGCCGATGACCTTGTTGTACGCATTTCTTCCATAAAGCAATAACAAGTAGATGATCTTCATCTGTTACTTCTGCTAATATCTTACTCGAAGAAGGTGTTGTTGAAGCAATTGTTGAACATTCAACACTCTGATCTTCTTGTTCTGGTTTTTCGGAATTTGTTTGACTGCTTGAAGTTCCAACTCTATTGGATGCTTTTTGACTTTGAGACATTTGAGAACAACATGACCAAAAAATCATACATACAAACTTAGCTTTCAAATTTGGACATTAAAAGGCAGAATACATAAAGAAAGTAAAAAAGAGTACTGCAAGTATAAGAAGTAGTATATTGAGTTATTCAATCTCTTCTTTACTCTGATTTAATTCAGTAACTCATCAATATTGAGTTATTATTCAAACTCATAACCACCTTATAAACCCATCTCAAAAATAGATCAATTCAATCAAACCCTAAACTAATAACTATCAATATTGAGTTACTCTTCAACCTCAATGCTTATTTAAGTTAAACCCATCTCAAATCTTTCTTTAATTTCATCCATACATGTAAGTAATATCAAACCCTAATTTTTGATTGCAAGACAGAAACCTTAATTTCATGACAATCGAACACAAAAATCGAACATAAAAATAGAAGAGAATCAGTACCTGATTGAGTGAGTGAGTGATTGATAAACAAGTAAGTGAGTGATTGATCGATCTAAAGACAAAGTAGAGAGGCGACTGACGGACTGAAAAGAGAATAGGAAAAAAAGGGAAAAGGAAATGATTATCGCTTGGTTTACTCGACTGATAATAGATGAAATTAGAAAAATTACAAGTGTATCCCTAACTCTATCGATATCGGATATTAACGAAACGGATGGAGCCTAATCGATATCATTAGGTTAAGGAAGAAATATCTTATAAATATATGTATCCTATATCCGATACAACAGATAAAATCCTATAGGATCCAAAATATTCAGAAACGGATTCCGGATATCAGAAGGATATTGACATGCCTATGTGCAGGGCATATATTTTGAATTAGTTACATGCTCCAAAGAGTCGTCTAGGAAAACCAGTAGGTTGTCATCAAATTGGAATGACAATGCCATACGGTGCAACCCGGAAACCAGATATAAGGCCATTTGTCGCAGCTTTTTTTTATCATCAAAGAGAGGACTTCAGTCACTAGAATAAAAAGAAATGGGGAGATAGGATCCCCTTGTCTAATTCCTTAAGGGAGAATCTCGCAAAAGAAATACACCACTTAACCCAACTCCTCCACACATGACCGAAACCACAACACTCTAGAACCTTGTCAATACAACCTCAATTTATGTTATCGGAAGCTTTTTCGAAGTCCACTTTACACAATATACCAGCTTTATCTTCTCTCGTTCTTGAATCTATAAGTTCAGAAACTATTAGGATGTCATCATTAATTTGTCTTTCATGGACAAATGCACCTTGATATTCGAAAATAATAGAACGCAGAACCATCTTTAATCTATTGGCCAACAACTTTGAAACTATTTTGTAAACTCCTCCAATCAAGCTTATTGGCCTGAAATTATGTAGATTCACTGCACCACTACATTTTGGAATCAGTTTCAGGTTAGTACAATTTATTCTCCAATCCTAGAAAAAGCTGTCTCAAATTCCTTGATCACTTTCATAATATCAGGGTTGACTGAGTTGGACCCAATGCCATACGTGAGAGCCGCACATGTGTTTCTATAGGTCGGCTTAGGGTTTACAGTGATATAAAAGTAGTGTTCAATTCCATTTTCATTTTCATTTCCAATTTGGAATTTCACATTGTTGTCGGCTAAGCGGCAGTCTTAATGTTAGATCCATTTCTGTAAAATTGTGGTTGATTTGAGTGTTCTCGGATGATTTTAGTCTCATTGATCTTCATTCAATCTATCTGATTGATTTTATTATTGATCACAAATCAGTTAATTTATATATTATTTATGGAGGAGCAGAAGAAGAAGGGAATCCTAACCCGGTCTAAGAGGAAGCTGGAGATGGATGATGTTCCAATTGCGTATATGGAGGAGCAGAAGAAGAAGAAGAATGAAAACCTAACTCTGGGGAAGAGGAAGATTGAGATGGATGGCGGTCCAATTGCTTCTAACAAGAGATGGAAATTGACTGCTCATAGAACAGCAACAGCTGAATCTCCTCATCAGAAACTTCCTCATGAGGTAATAGTTGATAATATATTGATAAGGCTACCAGTTAAGAATCTTTCAAAAGAATGTGCTTTAGTCTGCAAGTTATGGTATAAATCAATAATACATCCTCACTTTATATCCTTATACACCTTATTTCAATCTCGCCGCAACAACAATAGATATCCAAATCTCACATTGGATATTCTTAATTCACGATTTTTTAGAATTAGACATCTACAGCAATGCACTTTAAGGTTAGATATAGATGATGACAATGATAATGATGTATATTATTTTCGTAAGATGACTGATCTCTGCATTTGTAAACAAGAACTAGTAGGTCATTGTAATGGATTACATTGCTATAGAGCATGTCTTGTCCATGGACGATGTTTCTTTCATATAACAAATCCTAGTTGCAGACCGGAAGACTTTATGGCCGCAATGTATCCAGTGCCTGATAAAGCTATCATTTTTTGTTGTGGTTTCGGGTTTGATTCTTTAGCTAATGAATACAAAATTGTCCTTGTTTACTCCAATACATCAACTACTTTAACTGATATTCATGACAAATTCAAGTGCATGGTTTTCACACTGGGAAGCATATCATGGAGAGAGTCGTCTACTCCTACTACCCTCCCTGTTATTGCAGTTAGTGCTGGAATTATACAGGAAAAGATGAAGAAGAAGGTGATTTTGTCAAGGATGAGTTTTTCTAGATCAGCTATATATGTTGGTGGAGCTCTTTACTGGAGGGTACTTACTAGAGATCAAGGGTTTGGTGATAACAAAGAAGAGGATCAGGAGACGGAAATGCTGCTATGTTTTGACATTCACAATGAACAGTTTCAACTCATTTCTCTTCCTCTTGAATGTAGCTTAAAGATCAAGACGGGGACAACGACAATAACTACTGAGCAGGAGCAACAGTTAATTGATCATCGTCTTTTGGAATTTGAAGGATCTCCCTGTATAGCACGTCTACAGACTGGTGAGCAAAGGAATAATGGCAACTGTTGTTGTAAGGTTCATTTGTATGTATTGAAGGACAGAGTCAATTCAGAATGGAGCGCAGAGATTTTTGATGTTTGTGATAATACTAGTATGATTCAAGATATGTCTAATCCTCCTCCATGCATCATAGCAACAGCTACTTCTTCTACGACTGCGACCACCACCACCGTCACAACTACTATTACAGTTGCAGCTGCAGCTGCCACTACAACTGCTACTACAACTACTAGTACTACTACTCATGCTCCTCAGCCAATAACACAGATAATGTGTGCATCTGATAGAGTTATCTTGTACTGGTTTGATAACGTATGTGTTCAGTTGTACGATTTGAGGAGAAAACGTCTCAAGATGGTGAAGTATTCGCCTGTCGATCCCACAAAAGAGGTTGAGTTGTTTAGCTGCAAGGTAAGGCGCCGTGTCTTCCTTATTGATGATGTTGTTGATGTTGATAAACTTATTTATTGTAGACGGGATCATATCGGCTATAAGCTCCATAGTTATGTAGAGAACTCTCTCCCTCTTAAGATCTTCATACCAAAAGAATGTACTATCTTGCGGGATTACATGAACTGGTTGCTTGAAAACAAGGATATAGAGGATGGACTAGGTTATGTATATACGGATGGAAAAAATAGAACGCCAGAATTTCATTGTTTTTGCAAGAGATTATCCAAGGAAGGGTCTCGATAAAAACTCATCTTCATTCATCTCCAATGAAAGACAGAATGTTTCTCTTTCTTTCTTCAGGGTCAGCCACTGGAGGAAGAAATGAAATTTTCTTCTTGTTGACGATGCCTTAATACTCTGAACAGGTAAGCTTCTATTCTCTGCGGTATAAAAAGGGTGGTTAAAGATTTGCAAGGCCTCGTGTAGTAGTAGAGGGGTAAGGTCCGTGGGTGGTATACCCGTGGCTGAGTCGGAAAGTGAGCCTGCATCAGGGATCAAAAAGATTATCAAGCCATTATAGTTTATCATGAATCCGTTGTTAAGAAAGAAGATTTGATATTTCCTTGGCAAACAAAGTTGCTCGCCTGGTGGTTCTCTACCTCCCGTTCTTCATGTATTATGACCTCTTTATCTTCTTTGCTGATAGAGGTCTAGTTTCTTAGTTTTCTTTGTTGCTTCTTATTCAGCTGTTTGTGTTGTGTGCGGAAGCTTTTTGCTTTGCACCTTAACTTGGTTATGTGATAAGTCAGATTCTATTGTTGAGGCCCGTGTGTTTTGCCTTGATAATTTATAATGGTTCACAAGGGGCTTATTTTTCTTGTAATTGAGACGTGATATATTTCGACAATTCCTACGGACAGCAGGATTTCTCTTCCTAGTTTCATTAGGAAGGGAAAGAGTCAAAATAAGAAAGAGTTTTTACTGGTACTTAACAACAAGGAAAAAAAAACAAAGAGATTACATTCAATTAGAAACACTGATGATCAAAAACATTAGATCTGTCCTCTTAGTTTATACTACTACTATTCTTCGATCCTTCAAAATGATTCCAGATTACTTACTACCTTTGCATATATGTTCAAAAACTGAAAATCTAAACTTCCCTTCTACTGCTTAAACTCAATTTCTTCTAAATCAAAATTCAATCCGTCGAATCCTTACTCTCAACTTTTCCTTCTAAGGTAATAGAGTGCTGCCATTTTATGAAAGTTAGTTCCAGGAGCTTCCGCCAGCTCGCCCAAGCTTCATCCTCACTGCTCTTCAAAATCATTTGGGTTCATGCGGCCATCTTTGATTCTCGCCGATTAATCCAGATGCTCAGCTTTCGAGAACTTAGTGAAGTATTTACGGTGAAATCGGGCCGTGTCTTCCACACATTCATGCACACAAAAATCCTGCAAAAAAATCAAATGAGAATTGAATACTGTTAATACAATGATCTCAAACAGGACTAAGTAAGCTCTATTACTTGCAAAAACAAACAGACAATGAAATCAGCAAAGTATTAACAAAAACCCAAGCAAGACATAAGGATACAACATCAGAATTTAAGCCAAAACTTTTAACTCAATTATACTTGCAAAACAACAAACCAAAATAGAATACTTACATGATTTCTGAGTTGGTCTTTAATAGCATCCCAATTTCCAATAATGGCTGGGTTGTGCTGCTGATTAAACGCTATAATGGAAGGTACCACAAAAGAAGCAACTCCGAACCACTTAATGTAGCCAGGACCAGAATTCAACAAATCAAACAGTTGGTGAGGAAAACGTGGAACATTAACCTCTAGATTTGGTGGATCATCAGGATTTATGTCGTTGTCCTCTAGATTTTGCTGCTGATCTTGCAGATTGAGAAGATTTTGTTGTTGATTTGGTTGCAGGTTTTGTTGATTGAGCAGATTCTGTACTTGATTCACATGATTTTGTTGTTGATTTATATATTCTCATTGAGTTGAATTTGAGGCACCACTCGAACCCGTGATTTCCTTCTTGTGGTTTTAGATGTACTCCTGGCATTTACTAGACGCGCTGCTTCAGATTCTGCTGCTACGGCCATTTTTTCGAGTCTGGTACGAGCATCTACAATCTTCTTTAGGCTTCTAGTCACAGCTCCTGTCGTACGGACAACCAGCTCCTTACTCTGCTTTTTCTTTCGCCTTTGATTCTCAGGCTGTTGATTCTCTACATTTTGATCAGGGTTTTGATTCTCTACGGTTAGCTCTGTGTGAGATGTAGAGAGACCCGTGTTTTGTGTTAGATCGGAGTGAGAAGTTGAGAGAGCTTTTTGTGTTAAATCCGTAGAAGGATTTTCTTGATCAAGATCTGTGTGAGATGTTGAGATATCGGTGTTTTGTGTTAGATCGGAGTGAGAAGTTGAGAGAAAGGTTTTCTGTGTTGGATCTGTAGAAGAAGGATTGTCTTGATCATCAAAAGCAATTGTATCAAATTCATTGAAGAACTCACTGTCATGATCACGGATGATGGGGTTTTCAGTTAATTGAGTATTTGAGATCTTAAGACTGTGATCGGTGGCTGGATTTCTGGTTACGGTGATCTCAAACCTCAACCCTTCCCTTTTTCTCTCAGCTTCATTCAGATAAGAAAGATAATCCTTCCTGAGACCACTATACATACTCTCCAACTCGGTTAATTCAGCTTTGATGTAGGCGATAGAAAAATCAATATCACCCACAGCTTGATCATACACAGCCCTTACTTGAGATTTTGCTTTGTCAAAACCATCACCAACCCTATCAAATCCAAACATCATGTCATCCACAAACTCATTTCTAAATATCACATACTTTGAAGAATTGGGTTCTCGACGTGATTCCCCTCTAATCTCATCCGCCATGGATACTCTCAACACTTAGATTCAGAATTGAGGAAAGAAGCTCTCACCAGAAATTAGAAAAGAGAAGAAAAGACTGTTTCCTTTATAACCGCCAAAACCCAATTTGCCGTCCTAAATAAGCAATGTTGCTTGTCAACAAACCCTCGTATGAATGAAATGTATGTACAAAATTGACCTTGAAAGTTTTGATATACCGACCGATATCCCTAAAATCATGACACCAAGCCGTAAAAATAATATCAATGCGATGTACGAAATTACCCTTTAAATTTTTAACAGGGCGTTATGATCCTGGTCAATCAAGGGAGCAGATTTACCCACGACAGATGAACGCCTAATTCAAGGTTGACCAACCATGCAAATAAAGCAGCTTCAGGTGAATAAAGCAGCATCTAAACACTTGAAAGATAAAATCTCATATCCTCAAATTTCCGCTATTTCTTCCAAACTCTTTACTTTTTTTTTCTGTTAGTAAATCAGCAAACCATGCAGCAATTGCATTGGCAGCTGTTTCAGCTAGTGCAACAACTGCCTGTAACTATATGCGTTATTCTCCAGCTTGTATTTTTCACATTTTAAATCGGGAAGAATGAGCAACTATGCTCAAAACTATCAAAACCATATTTGCTTTGAATTTTAATTTAATCTAAGATATTTTCTTATAAAAAAAACACTTAAAAAACCTCTACAAATAAATCTTCCATATTAGTGGCTGAGATAGGCTTCTTTGTCTTTAGTTTTGTGAAATGACCGTCTTGGTGAGGACATTTAACAGTATATGACTAGTTTAAAAAGGATAGGAAAAATATTTAAAAAGGAAACCAAATTCACTCGACAATATACTGTTGATTTAAAATTTACAAACTTGGAAAACCTAACTTACCTTGTTTAATTTTGTGGAAGTCCAAATTAAATTTGAAAATCGATTAACTATTATATTATGATTTTTTTCTTTTAAATCTATATTATAAGGGACAATGGTGTTTTTCCATATGGACAGTCATCTACATTTCAGACATATAAAGGACGGTTCAGTTTGAATCATATGTTTGGGTTTTTCAATTTACATTTTTAGCATATAAAGAAGGGTTGAGATTGAGACACTGATTTAAGATTTTCAATCTACATTTCCAAGGGTCTAGATCAAGCCACATATTTCAATCTCCACTTCACCCTCCCAATGTCATTTATTTGGAGTTATTCTTCACATTCAATGTGAAACTATTTCTTTTATTGTAAATTAAACTCTCTCTTAATTCATGCTTCAAAAAAAATTGAAATTAACACCAGAAACAAACGTAAATATTAATTACGCCTGGTTTTTGGGTGGAGAAACTGCGTCTAACCCCAGGCGAGGTTATAATCTCTTCTGGGCCAAATGTGGCGACCTTTTTTAATTTCTTTAGCATTTGGACTTTAAAAATCTCCCCATTCCGACTCATTTTTTCTTCTCACTATTTAGCTATTACAGCCACGACCGTTAAATGAATTGAATTTTCAAATTTTTTTGGTTTACTTTGTTCTTAAGTTTAAAGAATGAGATTGATGACATGTGATAAGATTCTAGCCAGGGTTCTTACCGGAAGGGGCAGACAAATCAGAAACTAAGGATAAACCTTGATTAAACTTTTCGATATCCAAATAATACCCATATTGAGTGTTTATCTGTTTACACTTTTACTCCACGAAAAACTATTTACATGACTATGATAATAAATAAAAACAAATAAACAAACAAATGAGGCAAGCAGATGGACAAATTAATGCCGCGGTAACTCTAATAAGCCATCCTTGGTCACGTTTGTGGCCGAGTCCTATCATTCCTGTCCTCAAGGTTTAAGCTGCGACCAATATGTCATCATTTGCAAATTACATCTACTTGATCAGCCAACACCGAAGTCCGAAGTTGTCGTCAGAAATAGAGCCCTTTCCAATTTAGGGCATCAAACACTCTTCGAGCTGTGGACTGCTGCCTGTATGCTAGTTGCAGACTGCTGCATGTATGTCGAGGAGTTTTCGTGGATTTTGCATCCAAATAAGAAGCTGTAGTTGGAGTTGCACGCCTCTTGGGCAGTTCATCCAAGATACAAGCTTCGGCAGACGTGATATCCAGCTCCTTCCCAGGAATATTAGGCCACCTATCTCTACCACTTGTAGCTACCGAGTACCGACTGATCTTTTACAGAAAAATTCGGTTTTGTCCCATTAATTCGGGCTAACTCAATTTTATGGGTCCAATTACCTTCCCTTTGCCTCTATTTATTTCAACCATATCATTTGACAGTAACCACTTGTAAATCCATTTAATTTAACTATTTCTTGAATCTTATTTTCCAGAATCTTTTTACTCCTTGCATCCTCAAATTTGTCTGCAAAAGATGTTCCATACAACAATCTACTATTAGCAACGCAACTCGGATATCACATTTCTGTCAACTCCACCAATGGTTTCCGAGCCGACAGGGTGAAAAGGAAGCTCACGAATTGTAATCTCAGTACCATAACGAGCTAAAGTTTTAGAAGCACAAACATCCCACTTACCATTATACCCACTTAGAAAAGACACTGGTGCAGAAATATTTAAAATCCATCCCTGCTCAAGAACACCCACCAGCAGTACACAATGGAACTGTGCATCATAAGTTGCGGCTGATTTCCTCCTCTAGCAAACCACAAACTGGAATGCTACAATGGTGAGAAGAATTGCTACTAACCTTGCAAGTATACAATCGATACAGCTATATCCCCATATGTAAATGGAACAAGGAAGAAAATACCAAGCGAAATCAATTTTGTATGAACCTAGCGATGAGTTATAACAAGAAGTAGCATACGGAGCATAGTTAAGTGTGTGCAAATTAATCCAATTGGAATGAAAAATTCTCTTCCGAATTTTCTCAACAAGTAAAAGACAGAGCCAGGAGGAACTCATTTTCTGTAAGATAGAAGTGATCTCTCACATTTATGAGAACTGAAAGAAGAATTAGAAGATACTCAAACTCCTTCAAGTGTATTGGCAGCACCTTCCCATGCCCATTTTCCATCGCATCCACCTTTCGACAATTCGCCAAATAGGACTCACATGGCATTATGTAAACCAATTTGGAGTTGCAAGAGAATATTATCATCATAACCGGTCCAACTCCACAACATATTCCCAAGCATTCTACCCAACTGTCCTAGTGGCTTTGCAATCTCAACTCATATAACTAACAAGAGTAATACAAATTCAGTTTTCACAAACATTTCAACAAACACTTCCGGGGCATTACCAAATTCAATTTCCCTTGTCACTTGAAGTATCAATTTAAACCAGAGAGCCAACTGTAATATCATATCAAATAACTTGCAAGCATTATGCTTCTCCCCGTTTTTGACAAACACAAACACATTTGAAGACTCAAATAACACTTCTAAACAGTATTCAGGCTTTCCACTGAGTCCATTCATCCAAATTGACCTTATAAGAACAATCACACAAGAATTATTTGTATCAACATAGAATTCATAAGCACTAGAAAAATAAGAAAACCCCTTAATAGTCTCAAATCCTTTTCCGCGATCGAATAACATTCGAGTATAAACATGAGGAAGAGAAAAATATTTCTTACAGATTAATAGGACGTTTCTATTTATCGCCTTCAAGTACTTAAAATTCACCACCTCAATAGTTAACTGAATCTCCGCTTGTTGTAGCTTAGTACCATCTTACTAGAAGAAATTTCAATTGGAAGACCTTAATTTCAATAGAATTACCCAATTCAGTGATGGGTTTTCCTTCATGTTGGTTTAGGCTTATTAAATTGTCTGCATCAAAGAAGAACGAAGGAATCATCTCAGAATCAAGAGATTTATCCAGGTTTTCTTCCGATGAAATTGAGAAAACTAGGCTGAATTCTGCTACCAATCTTCGTTGCTTCTATAAACTCTTCTTTGTAATCATCTTGACAACCCATTTGACTCAATTTTGTGAATGACCCAGCTGGTTCATCATAATGATTTCTACCAAATCTTTTAAGCAAAGCAGTTGAAAACCCTACCCAAGTTTGTATTGGCTCAATCGATTTTATCCATTTATACCACTGTAAAGCCTTACATCAAAATGAAAACTTGCAATTTTAACTTGTTGTAGTGGTGGTGTTCCATAAAATTCGAAATACAATTCAGCTTTATAGATCCAACCTTCAGGATCAGTTCCATCCAAGAATGGAAGAATTAATTTCTCAACTCCATCAGTTTGTTTTCTATCACTGGATCTTGTATTCACATATGAAGATGCAGAACTAACTCTCTTATAAATCGATTGCTAGATTCAACCATAGATGATTCCTGATTAGTGAGACCTAGTAAATGGGTGACGGACTCGAAAATTACACCTGGCCTGTCTGGACGCGCAGTTTCCCGATGCGCCATTATTACAATATTTATTGGCCCTTAACGCTAGGTAAATGCATGTTCATTTTCCCTTGCAAGCATGTTTGTGGAGCAGGATGCAGCTAACTTAGCTTCCACTCTGTTCCAACTTATCATTGTTCTGCAAAGGGTAATAAGCCTTGCCTCAACGTAGGAAATTCATCACTGAGTTTCCTATATAGCTGAGTAACCGTCATATTGTCGAGTCTTGTCCAGGCATAAGGCATGCCTTGGGCCTCTTTACTTAATTTAGGCATTGCTGAGAGCATGCACTTGTCTTCCTCGTGCCAATGGTGCATCACTCAGGCTCATGCCGTACTTTCCTTAGGCTTATGAAAGCTTCGCTAACTTGCATATCTATGTAGCTTACTTTCGAAGCCAAGCCCAATGTGCCATTGGTCATGCCTAAGTCAAACGCCTTGATAGGAAGTATGAGCATACAAGGAATGGAATGCAACTAGCCTCATCAAGTTTCCACAATAATCTCCTGCATCGAGCTACCGAGCCAGATGATATGAGAGGCCGGAATGCCGCAATCATCTCACAATTAGATGATATGAGCGACAAAGTTTTGAACCGGCAATGCTGCAACTCATTGCGGCTTCCTACATACCCTTCCCTACTCTAAAGGGATCAAGCACAGACCGTAATTCATCCACGAAGGGACAAGCAACTTAACCCAAATTGTTTGTAAGGTCGTGGCCAAACAATAATAGAAATGGCCTAGTCCATATAGGTCGTTCCGTCAAAATGCATCCAAGTGATGCTTATCTGGTCCGCAACATGATATAATGATTCCCATGCTTGATATGCTCCATTGAAAAGTCTACGCAGCTATAAATGAGGCCTCATCATCATTTATACTCTTCTGACTAAGCTATGAAGCTTACTTGGTGCATCGTCCGCATATGCACCTTCAACCAACTAACCACCCTATATATGTTAACTTGACATTTTTACAACTTAAATTAGGGGAACAAAAATCATTCATCAAGTCCCAAGACCGTGATGGCCGTACATGACTACCCTTGGCCAAATGCGGTCGTACATTCAATTCTGGCTCACATGCCAGTTCCAATGTTCTTCCATGATGGCTGAACATTTCCTGAGCCAAGCCCAGTGAAGGGCCGTGATGGATGCATTTTCGGCTTTGACCCATAAGCCACTCTAATGTCCAGCCGTGATGGTTGTACATTATCAAGGCTAGCCTGCTCTTGGCCTAAGGCCAATGACTTACGTAATGCGTCATTGTGGCTCTACTTTTCTCAAGGACATCTACCTAACTGACCTAAGACATCCTTTGATGCGAGATTGGCCTTTGGCCAATATAATTTACAACTTACACTCTCTTGATGCCATATTGGCCTTGACCAATGTGCCCACGCAATATGACATTTTGACAGCGTATTGGCCTTGGCCAATGTTCATTTTTTCCACGCGAAGGAAGGTTTGGATGAAGCTCCATCTCAGGCCATGACGCATCTCTGAGCATGCACCATGCTAAAAACACGGGGTGTTACAAAATGCTTCTTCATCACTCTCTTGACTGAGTTTCGGCATCGGCGGCTCTGATACCAATTGATATATAAGAATCCAGCCAGGGTTCTTCCCGGAAGGGGCAGAAAGGCCATAAACTAAAGATAAACCTTTATTAAACTTTTCGATATCCAGACCAATACCCAAACTGAGTATTTATATGTTTACACTTTTTCTCCACGAAAAATTATTTATATGACTAAGATAATAAATAAAACCAAATAACCAAACATATGAGCCAAGCGGATGGACTAATTAATGCCGCGATAACTCTAATAAGCCAGTTTTGGTCACGTTTGTGACCGAGTCCTATTAAAATGATACAAGTTCGTACTTTCTAAATTCCGTAGCCGACTTGTTCAAGTGCTAGCGAATTTTATTGGTCTTCTTTGGTTGGAGTTTACCTCCTCCGACCAATGATTGTGATCAAAGCACAAACGCTTAAATGAATGAAAGTTTTTGATTGTCCGAGCATTAGTTTTGGACTTTTCAGTACTCATGGGTACCAAGGTGTTATACACCAGTTTTGGTTTTCCGAGGAACATTGGGTATGTTTGGTAGC
Organism: Papaver somniferum; assembly: GCF_003573695.1. Taxonomy (NCBI): domain Eukaryota; kingdom Viridiplantae; phylum Streptophyta; class Magnoliopsida; order Ranunculales; family Papaveraceae; genus Papaver; species Papaver somniferum. Next base: position 123,340,573 of record NC_039368.1, on the reverse strand, counting down.
TTGGATATGAAAAACGTTGTCCAATTTAGGGTATTCTAAGGTTTATCCAAGACTGTCATGGAAATGGTTATTTCAAATGGTGTTTGTTTTCCACATTGGGCTAATGCAGTATGTTGTTTGTCAACAGACTTGTATACAAGCTAAATTAATTAATTAAAAAATCAATCAAAAACTACACCAAATAAATTTATGGTTTTGAGCATAAGAAAAATTTAAATGAAAAAACCAGGTATAAAAGTAACTATCTAACTCAGGAAAGGATTAAGATATTCCAGATTTTACATGGAATATCAAAACCCCACCTTTTTAGCCTCCTAAAATCTAGGTAGGACGCTATTCTTATCTTGACGTGGAATAAGCATCCACCCAAACATAATATACGGTTATTTAAGGAATAACCCACTCTAGGCTACCAAACACGACGTTGATCCAAAGTTCAACCCAAAGTCCACGGAAGAAAAGTGAGGGTCAAAATGTTAAACTACACGAACCCTAATTTTCATAGATTGTGACGATATAACCTTCGCTAGTCCTCTTCACTCGGTAGTTCTATGGCTTATCTCTTCCTACAAAATTTCATTTCAACGATCTAGCCTCCTGTTTCCTTCATTCTTCCTGCCATGAAATGTTGACCTGATATTTTAATTATGGGTCAGTTCCATTTCAGTAGTTCTACATCTCCAGTTTCTATTGTAAGATCTTGTTTTTCAAATTGTTTGTTTTTTTAAATTTATGATTCTTGGCAGTGATTAGAAAGAGAGAGGGCTCTAGTGGGGCACCATAAAATTTAATCTCTTTGATTTCTTGATTAAGAGATGAAGATAATATGAATTTAGGTGCCATCTTTTGAATCGTAGTAGTATACCTTGGTACCCCTGTTAGCAATTATGTATGTAAATCTATGATTCAAAAGTATCTGGTATCTTTTGAAATATCTATTCTTCTCTTTTATGATTAATTTCAGATTGATTTTATTTTCCCACAGTGATTGAGTCAAAATTACACTTGATATGAGCCTATTGATATTGAGTTTGCACTAAATTTTTGTTATTAGAATGATATTGCATGAATTTTCGTTAAATTAATCATCACTCATAGCTTTCACACTCTATTGGGTTCTATGAGTGTGAAAGCTATGTATAATTCCTTCACAGTTGTATATACCAATGATGCAGAAATTGAAAACTAGTTGAGATTAGTTTCAACCGGTAGTTGCCAGACAACCGTAGGGATGTGGTATCCACAGATAACGGGTTTAATTCAGTCCCGATTTGTCTACTAACTCCATCTCACATTTTTTGAATGCATTGCAGTACTGTTTTAGTTTTTCCATTACAAAATGCAAGCTTTACCTTAGGTTGTATCTGGTATGATCAAACTCTGGGACCCATCTACCTGTAAACCATCTATTAAATGTTAACTTAGTCTTTTTTGTATGTTAACTTAAATGTTATGCACATTTGTATGTCATCTATAAAGCAAATAGGTCAACCTGGTACCAATTTTGTGTCGGAAGATGACTACATGGATTTTGCTTTTCCGAGCTATTTAGCTCATGATGCCTTGATTTCATGTTTGTAAGCTCGGGTAGCCACATTCCTTTCTGCTGACTGCTTACTATTTTTTTTTTAAATCTTTTTCATCTATTCATTGTTTTTGCACTGATAAATCTTTTGTAGCTTTTAGTAATGTTTACTCCTTAACTATGGTAGTTTAGTTCTAAGACTTCCAACATTGTAACAGTAATGTCATTCTACTCCTTTACTACGGTAGTTTGGTTCTATGACTTCCAACGTTGCAACATTTGGATCTTCCCTGTTAGAAGAAGACTAAATGAGAATGCTTTGCGAAGGGTCTTTGTTCTTGAATAATCATCATTCATGTTGTGGTCTTGGTGGAGCTCAAACTTTGTTTCTCACGTGCATCCTATATATCCTTTATGTTGGTGCCTTCTTACTTTATTGGGTTGGCATTGATTATTATTTCTCTCTGTTAGAATGTTAGTATGCTATGCGTGCTTACATTTTGGATTATGGTGTAATCCTGTCGGATATTTTAGGGGAACGGAAAATTGATTGATATAAGCCTGTTATGGAACTGACTAATATAAACCTGCTTTGAAGGATTATTTTTGTTATAAAATGAGTTTAAAGATAGTTCTAATAAAAGATGCAATCTTAAAAAAAACCAAAATATTTTTATGCGAATATACATTTCAAAACTAATAGAGATACAATCTTACTGATCAGGCATTGTCTAAAACTAATGATTTCACATTGGAACAGTACCTGGTCTCTAAGTTGGTTCGTCTATATTGTCTGGATGGATATTTGTAATTTGAGATCTTAAAAAATCAAATACAGTAGAAACACTTTAAATTAATACTTGTTAAATTAATTATCTCTTTAAAATAATAACATTTGATGATCCCAACTAGGCTTGCACAAGCAAAAATTTAACTCACTAAATTAATAATCTCTCTAAATTAATAGATTTCTCTGGTCCCAGGGCTATTAATTTAAAGAGTTTCTACTGTACTTCAAAATGGGAGTAGTGCTAGACTCACCGGTTTGTCCCCCTTGAACCAAGGGTTGGAGTTAGGTCGCAAAGACCCCCCTATTAATCCTTGGTGGCGAGTCCCATCCTAGTATTAACGGGGGCGGGGTTTTGGGTACATGGGTCTCATCTGAGTCGCACCCTAGTACTAGTACGGGGCGTGTTTGTAGGCTTGTGGATCCCATTCCTGGTATGTCTAGTTTTTTAAATGGAAAATTCGGTTCTGAATGCCCGAAACAGTATTACATTTGTGTTTGTGATTATTGGCAGCAATTAGATAGAGAGAGGGTTCTATTGGGGCAACATAAAATTGAATATCTTTGATTTCTTGATTAGAGATGAAGATAATGATTAGGTGCCATCTTTTGAATCATAGTATTAAATTCCTCCAAGTAATTTTGGTACCCCTTTAGCAATCATGTACATAAATCTGTGGTTCAGAAGTGTTAGGTATCTTTTGAATATCTATTCTTCTCTTTTATGATGGCTTTCAGATTGATTTTATTTTCCCTCAGTCATGGAGTTGAAATTACACTTGATTTGAGCCTGTTTATATTATTGCTATGATGTGCTGTCCCTATACAGGCTGCACTAAATCTTGTGTTACTATGATAAATATTGCATTTATTGGGTTTATCAAATGTAAAGGCTATGTACGATTCCTTTGTAGTTGTGTATACAATGATGCAGAAATTGGATACCAGTTGGTAATTAGTTCTATCAATTAGTAGCAGACGGACAATTTTGGGGAGATTGGTGGGCCCTAACTGAGCAGTTATAGGACCCAGCATTCCATCGGGAGTCTTTTTTGTGTTTTTTGTTAGAATTTCTTGTATCAAAATATCTAAACGGACCTCACCTTGAACTCGCCCAAACAATTAACAATACAAGTATATATTAATTCTGAGTCGGTTTAGTTTGGCTTTTTCAATGTCGTTTACTCATGTTAAGAAAGATTACCTTTGAAGATTTTTTTTTTTGAATGGGACTTCATGGTGTTGGGATTATAACCCCAGAGAACTACACCCCATTTAGTTACAATTATATCTGGACTCAATTGAATTCAAAATGGGAGCCTAACTTCTACGCCTATGTCAGAGAATGAAGAAGAAATAATTGAGGCTAAGGCAGAGAATCAAGAAATGTGAAGGAGATGAAGGTACTCCAAGGTAACCCATATTAACCCCCCTTTTTTTCCCCTCTCATTATTCGTATTGTTCAAACTGCTTTTCTAGTCAATCCAATTATTGCTGTCATTTATCCACTTATACTCGTGCTAATTTACAATGTTGCTTCTCATATTTCTCTCAACTCTGAAGTTCATGTATGACTATATAGTTGTCTGATTGATCAGTTCTCTTGGGATCCACAGTTTGGCATGTATGTAAGGGTTAACTTTACACCGGTGATTCAGTTTGGCATGATTGACTTCTCTCGGGTAGGCACATTCCCTCCTACTGACTGCCTACCAATTTTTATATCTTTTTCATCAATTAGAATAGTCTCCGACCGTTTGTGCACTGATACGTTGTCTGCGGCTGTTAGTAATGCCTACTGCAAAACTGGTTCTCAGAGCATTATAACATTTTGATCTTGTCCCCTGTCATCAATAAAGCATCATCAATAAAGCATATATGTTCTCTTGGTATCAACTTTGTGTCGGACGATGACTGTATGAGAATGCTTTGCCAAGCGTCTTCGCTATTGAATAATCATCTTTTATCTCGTGGTCTTGGTGTAGCTCTGACTTTTTCTCTCATGTATACTCAATATCCATTATACTGCTGCTTTTTTTGTTTAGTAATTAGACTAGAGATTGTTTTTTGTCAACTTTGTGTCGGATGATGGCTGAATGAGAATGCTTTGCCAAGCGTCTTCGCTATGGAAGAGTCGGTTCCGAGCAAAATTTTCGACAGACACAATCTTGTGGGTGAAGTACACCCCACTGCTAGTCTCTGTCGGGGGCTCATTGGGCTACATATGTTGGGATTTTTCTCGGGACCAATTCTTTGTATACGATTGAATTGTTGTTACTATCCTTACATTTTGGATTTTGGAATGTTTTGTTACAAAACGAGTTTATTTATTTTCGCCTTTTCCATTGTTTATGTTGAAGAAAAAAAAGTTGAGTCGTGCTTTGACACGCTCATCCTCATAACAACTTAAAAAGCGGACGTACCTAGGTATTGTAAGATTCTTGGCATGATTTTTCTTTTGAGGGATGCAGATGATTTATAGCCTGTTTGAATAGTATTTGACAAGTTGATTTATAGCCTGTTTGAATAGTATTCGACAAGTTGCTTTTCGATTGTTAGAAGTCGAAAAGTCAGAAGTTAATTGGCCGACATAATTTTTAAATGACTTCTAGAAGCAAAAAAGTTAATAGCACGAGAAGTCAAAAATGCTTTAAAAAGTTAACTTTTTGACTTCTAGAAGTCGTTTTGAAACTCGATACCCAAACTAACTTCTTGCTTGACTTTTAGAAGTCGAAAAGGATCTTCCACATCCAGAACTTTTTTTTATAGCATAATATTTTTGTTTCTGACTTCTGCTTCCGTTAAAACAGATTTTTGACAGTTTTTTAATTAATTTGCCCCTGCTTTTAATCAATATTAGAACTCAGTCCAAAATAAGAACATGTGACAATAAGCTCATGGCAGTGAAAGAATGAATCTGATGCCAATGCTTCCCTTTGGTTAAAGAGATGCCCGTGCTTCACTTTGGTTAAAGACTTGATCAAGTGTTTTCATACAACAGATTAGGATATCATCCTTTTTTCTCTCTCGCTATTCGTATTGTTCAAACTGCTTTTCAAGTCAATCCAATTATTGTTGTTATTACTGTTGCTTCTCATATTTCTCTCCACTTTGAAGTTCATGTATGAGTATATATGGTGTCTGATTAATTAGTTCTATTGGAATCCACAGTTTGGCATTATCCATGGTGTTAGAAGCTTGATTGTGAAAACATGCTTGCAGGTATGCTTTTACTTTCTTCACCTCAGATAACCTGTTTTTCCCCTGCGTGATAAATTGGTAGTCGCCAGACAACCGTAGGGATATGGTATCCACAGATAACAGATTTAATTCAGTCCCGATTGTTCTACCAACTCCATCTCACATTTTTTTAATGCATTTTATTACTATAGGTCTTTTTTGTATGTGTTGTCTTAGGTTTTCCATTACAAAATGCTTGCTGTAATGCTTTACAATGGGCCATGTCCTGAGATTTGTCCAGTGGCAAAACCCTGGGACTCTTTTAACCTGTAAGCCTGCCCCTACTAGTCTACAGATTGGGGTCCTAAGGACTGACATGCGGGACAAACCGTGGGACTGCACTTGGTAAGGCTAGCAGCACTGTTTACATTATACAGATTGGGGTCCCAGGGATTGTGTCGCTTGGGCACTGCCCTTGGTAAGGCTAGCAGTACTGTTTACATTATAATGGTATCTTGATGGATGCGTGAGCTTTGGCTTATCATTATTGCGTGCTAATCTTGGGGTGAGGGGCCACTCCCTTGGGAAATGTGAGATAACCGACAAGACTCAACCCACGGTGGGTCTAGCATGCTTTTTTGGATTTTTAATTCTGCCAATCCTGCTTGACTGACCGTAGGTTGGATCCCATGGTTTCTAAATGCGACAAGGCAAATAGTTGTGTCGTGGAATTATGTTTTTCCAAGTTCTTTAGCTCATGATGCCTTGATTCCATATTTGTAAGCTCGGGTAGCCATTTTCCAAGTTATTTAGCTAATGATTCCTTGATATCATATCATATTTGCAAGCTCGGGTAGGCACAGTCCCTTCTACTGGACTGCATACCATTTGTTGTATCTTTTTCATCAATTAGATAGTCTGTGACCGTTTATGCACTGATACGTTGTCTGCACCTATTATTAATGCATACTGCAAAACTGGTTCTCAGATTTTCAGCATTATTACATTTTGATCTTGTCCACTCATCAATAAAGCATACTCTTGGTATCAACTTTGTGTCGGAAGATGACTGAATGAGAATCAGGCGTCTTCACTATTGAATAATCATCTTTCATGTCGTGGTCTTGGTGTAGCTCTAACTTTTTGTCTCATGTCATGGTCTTGGTGTAGCTCTAACTTTTTGTCCCATGTACACTCAATATCCATAATACGGGTGCTTTTTTTTCTGTTTAGAATTGATTATTATTTCCCTCTATCCAAGCAAAAAGAGGTTGTTTGTTGTCCAATAATTTTAGGTATATTGAAGAGTCGTTCCGAGCAAAATTTTCGACAGACACAATCTTGTGGGTAAAGTACACCCCACTGCTAGTCTCCGCCGGGGGCTCACTGGGCTATGTCTGTCGGGATTTTTCTCGGGACCAATTCTTTGTATACGTTGAGTTGTTACTATCCTTACATTTTGGATTTTGGAATGTCTTGTTACAAAACGAGTTTAATATAGTTCTAAGATGGTTTATGTTTGCCTTTTCCATTGTATCAATATTTATGTTGAAGAAAAAAAAGTTGAGTCGCTATGACACTAATCCTCATAACAACCACTCTAATCCTCATAACAACTTAAATGTGCACCTAGGCACCGTAAGATTCTCGGCATGATTTTTCTTCCGAGGGAAGCACATGATTTATAGCCTGTTTGAATAGTATTTGACAAGTTGCTTTTGAACTGTTTGAAGTCGAAAAGTCAGAAGTTAATTTGGCGACATAATTTTAAAATGACTTTTAGAAGCAAAAAAAATAATAGCACGAGAAGTCAGAAGTGCATCAAAAGTTAACTTTTTTGCTTCTAGAAGTCGTTTTAAAACTCGATACCCAAACTAACGTCTTGATTTTTGACTTCTAGAAGTCAAAAAGTAACTTCCACACTCAAAACTTTTGTAACTTTCACACTCGACTTTTTTTTTGTAGCATAAAATTTTTGTTTCTGACTTTTGCTTCCGCTGAAACAAAATTTTGACAGTTTTTTAATTAATTTTGCTTGCCCTTGATTTTAATGAATATTAGAACTCAGTTCAAAACAAGAACATGTGACAATAATCTCATGGCAGTGATAGAATGATTATGATGCCAATGCTTCACTTTATCAGGTGTTTTCTTACAACAGATTAGGATATCTGAAGTAAAGTGAAGGCTGTATCATCCTTTGCAGTTGTGCATGGCACATGCCAATGGTGCAGCAATTGAAAACCAACAGAGATTAGTTTTATCAATTGGTATTGGCCAGACAACTGTAAGGGTGAGGTGGCCACGGATTACGGGTTTAATTCAGTTCAGATCAAACAACACCAAAACAACCCCCTCACATTGGAATGGGATCTACCCCAAAAAGGATCCCCTGCCCACTTTAATGTGACGGTTGTTTTTAAGTTGTTTTTTTTTGTTGTTCGTCTAGAATCACTCTTTCTACTAACTCCATTTCACTCTTTCAATTGCATTTCATTACTTTTTTTTTTTTGATGGATAAAGAGAGATTTGGGTTTCCAAAGTAATTTGCAAAACAGGTTAACAGACCGTCTGAAAGAAGAGGTAGCTACGGGTCATGGTGTCTTGCGGGAGTGGCTTCTCTGGGTATGCCAAGCACTCTTTAGTCCAGAAAATTAAAATTCCCTTTTTGTTGAATGCCCGAAGAACTGCTGCAGATTCTTTCCCAACCCTGTACAAGTAGGCATTGCATTTGATCGTGTATTTTTCTTGCAATTAGTAGGGAAAAATATCTTTGAAAGACGTGTAATGCGCAGATCCAATCATGCACAGGAGTTGCAAAAAGATGCTTAAGATGGATGTCAACTTTGTGGATTCAGATGCTGTTAACATTTGTCAGGGAAATTGAAGAGTTCGGATCCAGGAAAACCATGGCGCTGTGCCCTGGATGGAATAACATTGTTGTCAATAGTAAGAACAAAAGTATGTACATCTTCTTATTCAGCATTGCTTCGTCAAATCAATCTGAGGTTAGGTTGCTTATTTTGCAAGTGGTCTTGCTGATATGCTTTGTAAGCCAAGGCTGGCGAAAAGCTTTTTCCAAGCTATAGACCTGAAAGGTCTTGATTGTGCTTTACTTGGAGGTGATAATCCTTTTTCCTTTAATAGATTGGAAAGCGCATGCCGAGTAGGAATGCTACACAGAAACCTTGACGAACAAATTTGCTGGTTCTGGAAGGTGGTAGAGGGTATGTCTATGGAGCAGGAGAAGGAGCTTCTTTTATTTTGGACCTCATTGAAATGCCTACAAGTAAATGGTTTTTCTGGCTTGCCTTATCTTTTGACCATATACGAGGCACCTGGTTCTGATGAGCGCCTGCCATCATCCCATGCATGCTTCTTCCGAGTTGTCACTTCCACACGACATCATCTCTCTTTTATCTGCCAACAACATGTAGGCTGTGTTTCTGGGCTTGTAGATCTCATATCCTGATCAACAGGACAACTCGCTGTACCCAACCTACAATATCTCCAGCATTTGTAGTTCTGAAAATTGAATGTTCAATCTGAATGCTTGAAATAGTATTTCATTTTGTATTGAAAAATGCAGCTAGCATTTTGTATTCATGGTTCATTCGAATTGACGAGTGTTCAGGTAAATTTTGTCACCGTAGAAATATTGAAAAAAATGATGACAAAAGAGACGTGTGCAGTCCGTCAAAAACTGTGGAATAGTGTGCTGAGCCAAATAAAAAGTGCAAAATGAACACCCGCAGTCGGAGAGCAATGGTCAGTCAGTCAGTTGCTATTTCCATGGCTTCGCAAGATGTGCGCAGTGGATGAGATACAGGGCCGGAACCAGCTTAAGAGCATGGGTGTACAGTTGCAAACCCAGCCCAATATAAAACCTGCATCTTCTCCGAAGATCTATAATATAATGTAATGTAATTCTAGTGCTGCTGCGCGTCTCAGAAGATTTATTAAGTAGAGATCTATGGGTACTCCAACGTCTGGCCGTCACGATCCATTATCTCTCCGTATGCCTGGGGTTAAAGTCATCTATTTAGATGATCATCGACCTAGAGAAAGGAAACCCTGCAGAGTTCCTGCTATAGCTAAAACACCAGATGAACTTGAGGCATCCTTCATACAAATATTCAAAGATTACACCGAAGCAGCAGCTCGTAATAAGGAGGATTGTGCACCTGAATTCGCTGATTGTGAACAGAAACTTATCAAAGTAACCAGACGGTTCAGAAATGTCAAAACAGTTTATCACAAATTTTTTCCTCAGTTAGTAAATCTTAAGGAGGCTTTTCCATTGATGATGGAATTATTAAAAGATGATAACTGCGGGAAGCGTCTAGCTAGTTGTACTCTTTCTACATTCGAAGAGCTAACTCATGAGGATGATGCAGTTCCTGGTCGAAAAAGTCAAGTTGCCTTATTGGTGCATTCTCTACTGAAAATGGGAGCTTTAGAAGTATTTGTTTCTACGCTTGGCAAGTTTTCTGAAAGGGATGATCTACGAGCAGTACAAACTATCGCGCAGATGATTTTTCATGGAGGAGGAGCTGTAGCAACAATTGCCGGCAGTAACAGCAAACTGATGAATTGGGTATTAGAAGCAATCACATGTACCGAATGGGATGCAAAAGTGTGTGCTGTCGGGTTTTTAAATACTCTTTTGATGAATTGTATGGAAAATAGATCCTAGTTAGGTGGGCAGTGTGCCTGTTGTTGTAAATGCTCTTTCATCTCTTACAAGTCCTGCCGAAGAAAAAACAGAAGAAGAGAAAGAACAAGAAGAAGAAGAAGACCTGCCTTGCACTTTGTTTGGTTGTTTATTATTTTCTATTAGAACATCTGGAGAACCAAGTGCATTTTGTCAATGCCGGAGGAGTCAAGGTAATGATCAAACTTATCCAGGATGAGGAATTGGATGATTATTTTTGTGGGTCTGGGATTGCGGCACTTGATATAGTGAAAGATTGTGCTTCTGACAAGTTTCTGAATGATGCTCTGGAATTGGACATTGCAATATTCCCTCCTTCCATGGATATGGTAAGTCCGCATCATTTCTGAAGAGTTGTGCTTATTGTGTTATGATAATTATAACATTTATTAGTACTAACTGGAAACATATATATGATATTGTATAAGATTGTTTTGCCTGCAACTTGATGTGTATATGTTTTTAGTCTTTATATAAGAAATATATTTAGTATTCGCAAGATTTACTTTGGTTACTTTCTCAGATTCATGCGAGCACTATGCATTTTAAAGCAGAAATTGAAGAACGTCTCATATCTCTAATCGAATCATTAACTGGTAAGGCATGCAAATTTTATATACCTTTCCTGCTTTCATCTGCAGCTCTGAAATAACATAAAATGCACCGATGCCTATCTTATCTTGTTCAGGTGGCATTGCCGAGATGAAAAAAGATATATTGGTAAAAAAGTTTGAGGAGAATGATGGTGAAAGAATCACTTGGCTTATGGAGCATTTCATACGGTAATACACCCTACCCGTCTCTTCCTTTGTCAAAGCTAGAAGTTGTAATTTTGAAGTTATTCTTCTTAAATTATTAAAAGCTCCGGTTCCAGATGTCTGACATTTCCTCACTGAGATTCCTTAACGGGCTTCTGATCGACTTATTATCCTGCAGATATTCCAAAAAAGTTGATGCAGCGGCGAATCATCTCAAGAAAAAACAGGTTGCTCACGTTTTCATGTCACTTTTTTTCTCATGATATTAGCCTGAAGTTTATCGCTTTTGATGTCAAATATATTATACTGTTGTGTTGTTCATCTCTTCTGCATATAATGTTACAGCTGAACTCGTCTGATCTCTACAAGGAAAAATTGCAATATGGATTCTCCACGCTCCAGGTCAGCATTGCTCTTGCAGTTGCTCTTATACATATCATATCTCTTTCCTTCTGACTCTAATGTTTTCCTATTATGGATCTGCTGAAGTCGGTTGCTGTTATTCTTGGTTATCTTTGGTCGTCCGAGTGAGTGTTACCATCTACAATTCTCTTGTTTTGACCTTTATCTTTATAAAGCCACACTGCATCTGATATTTGACTTAAGGTTATTATACTGAATTTGTAGGATAAATGCTAAGATTGAAAGTGAATTGTCTCGTCACCAGATAGAGAAGAAAGTTGTGCGGGATATTCTCACTGTATGTATTCAAATAAGTCCTCTCATTTGTGTCAAGTATTTATGTAATGTGATTTATAACGGTCAGGAGTACTGTAAGAAACTTCCTGACGGGAACTTTTTATCTTTCATTCATGACAGGAATATCGTGGCAACATTGGGAGTGCGGGCGAATCATTAGAAAGCACAAAGACAGTGATCGAGGAATACATTGCTTCCCTTGAGGTATTAAGTGTTTCTCTTAAGCTAAAACCTTTGCTAGGAGTCGAGACGAAACATACTTATTGGGATCTTTTATCTTGAATGCATGACAGGAAAATCGTGACCAGAGGATGGAATCATGTACTTGAAAATCCTGACCAGGGGGTGGAGCTGGATGTGCAGTAAAATCCTGACCAGGGGGCTGGAGGTGGAGGTGGATGCAAACAGCAAGCGGCGACGAATTGGAGAGCAGTCCAACATTTTATGGCTTTGGATTTGTTTAATTAGAGTACATTTTAATGGATTTGATTACGTTTAATTTTGAGCAGCTGGCTTTGATTCTTTGAATTATTCATCTTTAAATGCAAGTATGCTATTTTTACTAAATTCATCTGGTAAAAGATTTAATCAGATAGTGATTTTGTTCTAAATTCACCTGATGAGTCAGGACTCCATTTCACAGAGTCAGGTGAGCCAAGTCTAGTTCTTAACAAGGTTAAAATTGATTCAGCACGATCGGAAATGTTTTGCAATAAATCCTTCAAAATGTTTGGGTGGGTCTCCAAGAGTATCCAGCATTAACCGACAGTTTCTCTTTAAGACACTTTCATGAACTGCAGCTAAAAGATTCATCCACCTTGAGCTTAATGGCCTCGACTGAACGAGGATCGTTCATACATCGCTTATATTATAGTTCTTAGTTTGAAACCGAAGTCGATCCGCTATAGACGTCGATACATTACATTTGCATCCCATGTTTCAACTAGCGGATTTATACAAGGTTCCCTCCATGCGACATATGCAAATATCAATACCAAGTTACCAACCCAACACCACCCGCCATCACCTAAACCAAGTCCCACCAACTCAACGATTTGATTTACTTGAAGGGTTTAACTAACAAGTACCCCAAATATCAAACCAGAATTCTTACAAGGTGCTGATGCAGGTAATAGAGACGGCAATTTCCCTTGGAACCAATTATGGAAAGCTAATTTTTTTTCATAATATATGCAATGGAATCTGTACATCATATTTTCTTGGATTGTCAGGTTACACAAAGAGTTTTGGTTTGCCCTGGAATATAATTTTGCAGGAATTATGTTGCTGGCTATAACTCACTTAGTGACTGAATTACTAGTTAGTTTAGTATTATTAATATTCAAGAGCTAGTCAGGAAAAGATTTCATTATAACTAGATTTAGAATTTAGTCTAGAATCCAGTGTTTCACAGTGCATGGGTATAAATGCCTAGAGCAAATGGATTTGTATCACTTGCAAACCACACACTCATAGCAAAGGATCACTGAATGAAAATGTGATCCATCGTTTCCCCATGTTGGCTACAAAAGGCACAAGAATTAACACTGCCAATATATCTATATGTAGGGGTGCAGTTAATGGTAAAAGATTTAATCAGAGAGTACAATGATTTTGTTTTTGTACTGATATATTTTTCTTTCCAAGTATTTTTCTTGTTCTGATCAAACAGCAGCCTGCTGGTATTGAATGAGTCTACTGGACGTTTTAGAAAGTCCTACTTTTTTTATGTTACCAGGAACAGTTACCACATGGTCTACAACTCAAGTCCTACTTTTGGAAAGTCCTACTCCTTTACCCATAATCTTTTGGAATCTCTATTAGGCAAATGGAGTTTCAACTCCTGAATACACTAGTAATGACTACATGGTGTACAACTCAAGTTAGCGCGTTATACCGTATTGTTTGATTATTTTCTCATGCATACCTCTAGCCTTACAATGTTATACTGTTTATTTTTTTTTAATTATCATATGCACTTTTAACCAAAAGAAGCAAACGCTGGAAGATGGAAGAAATATAATTTAGAGAAAAGACATATACACAACTTGCCAATGCCATGTTAGTAATTTTAAAGGGTTTATATTTTTCATTCATTACCTAATATAATGGATATTGCAAAGTTATCGTTAGACTCGTTACATTTCTATAACTGGGAAGCCCTACTTTTTTTTGGCAATAAGATTTCAGAATCTCTATTTGGAAAATCGAATGCCAACTCCAATAACCATATCTGAATACACTAGTAATGACCATATGGTGTACAACTCAAATTAGCACGTTATACTGTATTGTTTGATAGTTTTATCATGCACACCTCTAACGTGAACGATATTATACTATTTAGTTTTGATTATCGTATGCACTTTTAATCGAAAGAAGAAAACGTTGGAAGATGGAAGGAATATAATTTAGAAAAAAAAACACATACACAACTTGGTGTTTTAATAATTTTAAAGGGTTTATGTTTCAGAAAATGGGCTATATAGTTAAAATTGGGTGTTTCTTGGGCCAAATAGACAGTAGGATTCGGCCTGGGTCAAATAGCCAATGGAGAGGGGTTTACGTTACTACCCTTTTGGAAGGGATATCTTCTTCTCGTCTTCTCCGTCTCCTCAAACATAAACCAGATCTAAAAAAGCCAAAAGAAAGCTCTCGTTTTCCATCACTTCTGCACCTCATCTTTCTTGTTTTCCATCCATGATTCGATGTCAATCTTTTCATCATTTACTTCGATCTGTAACCAATTTTTTCGATCCATAAGTATTTTATTTCTATAATCTCAACTGAGAGCCATCTTTTTCCTTGAATTTTAAACTGTACCTTTTTATATTTCGTCTAGTAACAGTAGAAAAAAGATGGAAACCCATTTTTTTCATCATCAGTAAAGAAGAGTAAAACAGGAATCAACCGTGAAGACGTTTTGAATCCCCTTTTATTTCATCATTGTCGGTGGATTTTTCTGTGGTACAAAACATGAAGTGAAATCCCTATTTTTTTTTTAGTTTCAGTTTTCCGGTGGTATTTGGTTTGATTTAGTGGTGGTGTTATTCAGTTCTTGGCTGTAAGAATCAAAGAAGATGAATTTGAGATGGGATCGATGGATGGGTTTGTTTTAGAGAAGTGAAGAAATTGCAATCGAACGATGAAGATGAAGAAGATGGTTCCATGTTGAATCTGGTGATGATAAATTTTGTTGATTCGTCTTCTTCTTTGACGAGGTAAGTGATTACAAGTTCTTCATTTATTCATTATGAATTGATAGTTTGTTTTGTCAATCTATGAGATTGTGTGAAAGATTAAGGTTAAATTAGAGGGTTTTTGGGATGTTTAGATTGATTACAAAACTGAATTTTTTGATGTAGATTCAAAGATATGCATGTATCTAGCTATTTTGCATAAACACTTTATGAATTGATTTTGTTCTACATACAAGCTTCAAGTCAGAAATAATTGGATGCAACTGTTATCATTAATTTGAATTTGGTTGAAATGATTTTCATCCATGTCTAAATAAGTATGAAACTTGTATCATCTTCTTATAGAAGAAACCGGTATCATCCTGTATTAAACCCAAAAACTATGAGATGAATGCATTATAGACTTTTTATTTTTCCTTATTGCTTAAACATGGATGAAACGGGTATCATCCTGTTTTGAATTTGATTGAATTGTTTTTCATCCATGTTTATGGTTTGGATTCAATTGCTTAAACTAGTTTGAGATTAATTGAATTAGGCTTGGATGAAACTGGTTTCATCCTGTTTTGGGTTGAGCTGAATTGTTTTCATCTAAGTTTAAACAAGGATTAAACTAGTTTCACTCATTATAAACAAGGATGAAACGGGGTTTCATCCTTTACTAAATTGGGTTGAATTTGCTTTCACCAATTTTAAAATAGAATGAAATTAGTTTCATCTATAGGTAGGATGAATCTATGATTTTTGAATTAGGTATCACTAATTGTAAACAAGGATGAAACTGGGTTTCATCCTACATTAAATTGAGTTGAATTTGGTTTCACCCATTTTAAACTACCATGCAATTGGTTTTCATCCTATACTAAATTGGGTTGAATTTAGCTTCACCTATGTCTAATATAGGATGAAACTGGTTTCATTGTATGTTAGATCGGGTTGAGTTTAGTTTCACTCATTTTTAAACTCAGATGAAACTGGTTTCATCCAGTTTTATGTTTGGTGGAATTTGGTTAATACATGGTATGATAACGCGAAAGATGATCGGTATCGTTATAACTCATTGCAGATGCAGATAATTTACATTACCAAAGATGTATGTATTTCATTCTCTTTTTCCTACTGGAAGATAAAGAGGAGGACAAGAAACTTGTAATATTAAAGAGTTCAAATGCTGTGAACCCTCTAGTACAAGGAGAAGATTACACTGTGAGTATAAATTCAACTACAATGCATTTGATTTCTATAAAAATCATGTCCATGCTTGTCAGCTAGCACTCGGTTCTTTTGGTGCCTATTTAACAAAGAGTAGTTCCTGTTGTTATTTTTGTGATCATATGTATCGGAAAAAGGCCAAGGCCTGTTTGTGGAGTTTCATGTTTCAAGTGAAGTGAGAAACCAAAATTCCTTTCAATTGAGCAACCAGGGTAAGAAATAAAAAAATTTGTTTAGTTTGTCTGTTCATCCTATTTATTTTGTTATATGGATGCATCCAAGTTTGTGGATACTTTTATTGTAATTGGCTATAAGTAAGAGTTAGTGGATTAGATGGATTAAAGCATGATGTGGCCGTCACTTAATGGTGATTAGTGTTGTTTCCTTGAAGTGTGTTCAGTTGTGGTACACAGTACAGTTGATGCAGCTGTATTTGCTTTTGTATTTGTGCATTTGGGGTTGATTTGTTTATGTATGTATAACATAATGGATAAAAGAAATGTATGTTTGAGTATAGTACTCAACGTCTGGTTTATGGGCCATTAAAAAGACATATACAAAATCTTCATACTCTGTAAAGGATATATGTATGAGTCTTTTTTCTATATTCAAAACTTATCTGACAATTTAAGTTTACTAAATCACTCTTAAATGGACAGGATGCTCGATTGAAACCTGGGAGATCAATACCTTCATCAGTTCTTAAAGGTGTTAAAGGCTTATCCATTTTGGCTGGAGTTGTTGATAGCACTTGGCCTGGCAGAGAAGGTAGTGAACTGCAGGTGGTCTTGTAACTGCTTACAGGGAAGCTGGAAGGATTTTGCAGTTACATTGGTTGAATGATGTACAAGCTCTGTTTTACGTACTCTGTATTTTGTTGTACAAGCTCTGTTTTGCTATGTTTTTTACTCTGTTTTAGTGCTCTGTTTTTTGCTCTGTTTTGCTTGCAATTAACTCGTAAAACAAAGCAAATTAATTCTGTTTTTTTTTGTTGTCGTTGTACTCTGTTTTTTTTATAGATTTCTCTGTTTTCTTCTCCAACCCAGTAAACATTTGTAGAAGATAGGGACATAATTGTCTCTTCAGGTTAATAATTAAAAAATATTATGGGTCAAATATCCATTTTGGCTAAATGAATAGTATTTTTCTAATTTTTGGCTATATAAACAGTATCTAAAGCTAAGAGTCTATTTCACCCATGAATTTTTTGTTTTGGTCTTTTTAACCAATTTTGTGTTTATGTTTTTCATTCATTACCTAATATAATGGACCTTGTAAAGTTGTCGTTCCATTTCTATTATTGGAAAATCCTACTCTTTTTTTGGCAACAGATTTCAGAATCTCTATTTGGCAAATCGAATGTCAATTCCAATAACCATATCTGAATACGCTAGTAATGACGTGTACAACTTAAGTTAGCGCGTTATACCATATTTTTTAATTGTTTTATCATGTACACTTCTAGCACTTAAAAGTATTATACTCTTTTAATCAAAAGAAGTAGACGTAGGAAGATGGAAGGAATATAATTTAGAAAAGGGTATATTCATAACTCACCGTTTTAGTAATTTTAAAGGATTTATATTTTTCATTCATTAACAAATATATTGGATTTTATAAGTTGTCGTTAGATACTGACATTTCTATAGTTGGATATTCTGATTTATAACCATGTGAACGCCGCATGTAATAAGGCTCCGAAAAATATTACTACGTAGTACATTGATTTTTTTTGTATTGATATGCTTTTTACGGTCTTTCTTTCAAAATATTTTACTTGTTTTGATCAAACAGTAGCCTGCTGGTATTGAATGAGTCTGCCGGACGTGGCGCTAAAGAGGTGTGAATCCCATCCGTAATGATGATAGTTTACTTGCGGATTTGTGCATTTTTGACTTTAGTGATGAATATTTAATTACTTGACTATATTTAATCATGTTATCATGAAAAACTTTGCAAAGTGCCGATAAGATTGCAGAACCTTTATTAGGAAAATCGAATATAACTCAAGTCCTACTAGGAAAGTCCCACTCTTAATACAATAGTAATGACCACATGGTGTACAACTCAAGTTAGCGCGTTTACCGTATTGTCTGATTATTATCTTGGAAAAAAAGAGAAATACTCTAGGATATTTCTCTATTTCATGTGCATACAACTGTCTATATAAATTATACGAATACCATCTGTAATGAGGATAATTTAATTGCGGGTTTGACCATTTTTGGCTCTTGTGATTAATATTTAATTACTTGACGACTCTTAATCATGTTGTCAGGAACAATTTTGAAAAGTTTCGAAAAGATTTCAGAACCTTTATTAGGAAAATCGAATGTAACTCTATTAGGAAAGTCCCGCTCTTAATACAATAGTAATGTCCACATGGTGTACAACTCAAGTTAGCACGTTTACCGTATTATCTGATTATTATCTTGGAAAAAAAGAGAAATAATCTAGTCACTAGGGTATTTTTATATGTCATGTGCATGCAACTGTCTATATAAATACGATTACTATATGTAACGATGATAAATTAATTTCGGATCTGCACATTTTTGGCTCTAGTGATTAATATTTAATTACTTAACTACTCTTAATTATGTTATCCGAAACAGTTTTAAAAAGTCCCGATAAGATTTCAAAACCTTTATTAGGCAAATCGAATTTAACTCTATTAGGAAAGTCCTACTCTTAATACAATAGTTTTGACCACATGGTGTACAACTCAAGTTAGCGCGCTTACCGTATTGTCTGATTATTATCTTGGAAAAAAAGAGAAATAATCTAGGGTATTTCTAAATACTATAATGAAAATTGTCGTTAGTCAGATTCAAATCCATGTGAATGTCCCATGTAACAATGCTCTGTAGCAAAAAGTCTATGATTCCCAAGCTCTATATATATAGATACACTTGTATCGTTGGAAACACCACAATTTTTTTTAACAAAATCATCACTTTAGATGGAGAGTAAGAATGCAAAGAGTTTTTTGTTGTTGGTGGTTATGATTTCATGTGTTTTATTTTATTCTGTTAATTCACAAACATGTAAAGAAGACATAATTCAATGAATGCTTGGTTTCTCAATGATAGGAAAACCAAAAGAGAACAATTTATTTATATACGATACATCTCTTGAGTTACAAGTAATTACAAAAATAAAACTAATTGGAATAGGAAAGAGCGAGTACAACAGGGAAACAAGACCAAGAATAGATGAAGTTTTTCTGTAAACTCTCTCGGTTGAGTGTTGCATTTGTGATGCCTAGTTCACAAAGTTGAATTTATATGCCTGATTTGTTGTCCTAGTACTAGGTCATAACTCTGTCGATGAAACCAACTAAAGTTCTTTTAATCTTTCTTATTGTACCCCTAAAAATCCATTGCTTGTGTCAGTTGGGCTTCATTTTCTCCCTCTATATACAAATCGTACTATCAAATATATCTTGTTGGAGAATCATGTAGCAAATGATATCTTTTTGGAGCAGAAAACCAATCCCGTGCATAACTTTGCTTGTTGTTCATGTTTTGATTTGATCTCATGATCCACCACCACCACTATAATTCTCGAGCTTCATTTACATATTAGATTATGGTCACTACAAAAGTTTCTTTCTTTTTATATACAAGTTCAAAACTTTCAGGTTCAGTAGATTGACACCATTAGATGATGCTTTTTCTTCTTCTTCAAGATCTCAGCCTCCTAATCGTTTTATTTCTTCGGATTAGATTCACTTTAGGAGAGTGCTAATTAAAATTTTCCGCTGTCCAAAGACGGATCCTGTGATCCTTCTCCTTGGGGCCGTGATTTATTGATTAGTAGAGATCTCTATTTTGTTATCTTCTTTTCTTTCGTTTTTGTTTGTTCTTGATCATGATGACTTTCTCATCGTCTATTGTTTTGGGATCCAAATATTTCGACTCTTCATGGTCCATCAAAGGAAAGGTCTAGAACTGAAATTTTTGGAAATATATAAAGGAGTATATTTCCAAAACATCCATGGTCCAATACCAAAAACATGACAATACATTTTCTCCGAGAAGGTTTCTAAATCCACTACTGTTGAGTATTGAGTAGGAGGGCTAACTTCCAAATTGTTAGATTTTTTTATCTAATGGGATGTCGATATGAAGATTAATCTTAGAGATTTTTATGCATTACAAATAATTTTTCTATTCCCTAGAAGACTAGTGATGATAAATATCATTATGACTAAAAATATTATCAAGATTCGCTTTCATACAAAGACAAGATTTTACCAAGATCCAACTATTTGTGCCTCTTCCCCTTTTCTCCCCTTCTCTTCCATGCTTCTTCTCAATTTCAGCAGGACTAACAGGAGTTTACTCAAAAAAATACTTTTAATGATTTCTAAAGACTTTAACGGAATTACAAAGTATTGCGTTAGTGGTTATATACTTTTAAAATCTCTTTCGAAGTTTATGTTACTGGTTGTAGATTGTAAAAATGTCTTCTAAAGTTTGTATTACTTCTTAAAAACTTGATAATTCGAAGACTTTGTATACTTACCTATTTTCAAGATTTTGAGTGACTTTTATGTATATATTTGTCTTGATTAAAGTCTTGTAAAATATGTAAGATTCTGGAAGACTTACAAAAAAATATTTTCGATTGTCTTTTATTTTATTTCATAAATATAGAGTCTATAAAACTCTTATGATAAATGTATATAAATTACTCCAATATATGATTAGCAAAAATATTTAATTTTATTAAAAATCTCTTTCAATCATCTTTTTTATTTATTTATTAAGTGTTAATGTGTAAATATATTTTTTTATTTTTATTTTTAATATTTATTGTATTGTATTTATTTTTTAATGGAAATCACATTTCAGTTCATTCAAACCAAAATAGTAAGTACATGATTGCTTACAAGATTATCAAACACACCAAAATACAAAATAATAAACCCAAGTACAATTGACAATACCAATTGAAAATACATCACGAAGAGAAAGAACCATGAACCACAAAGATATCCAATTTTTGTACCAGTAGTATTGACAAATGATGGTGTAAACCGGAATCAGCTCTGACCTTATGAAATAATTATCTTATTCAATAAGAGATGCTCCAAATAAAATGGAGTATTTTGCTCGAAATCTTGTAGATCCAAACGAATCAGGTTTCCCTAAATCCCTCTTGTTGAAGATGAATCCAAAGCGAACTCGATCAGAATCATTGATGCTCTTGATGAATCGAGAATATCAAGCCAGGAAACACCATGAAGACTTGAGAAAATCGTTATTAGAGCGAAGAGAAAATCTCCCTAAAGACCAAAAATAAATAAATAAATTGCGCAAATAGCGAATAAATGTGTCCATAGACACTAAAAGCAAAAAAAAACATGTTTGTGTAGATGGTCTTCTTCAATGTGATATATGTATATAAGGACCTTCACCGGTTCCGCAGCTGCAACTACGTTGACCTCTTGTTGATTACCTTTGTTTCCACCATTATTAGCACCTTTGTTTTCCAGAAAATCGCGTTTGTAGTGTCCTACTTTCTTACACGCCCAGCACTCAACAACACCTCTAGACCGGGATTGAGATCTCCCCTAGATTTCCCTCTAGACTTCCATCTGGATTTGTTGTTGTTGTTGTTGTTCCTATTTGAACTCCTGCCTCTATCTTCTTCCTGCAAACTTAAGGCCGAGCTTGAAGTACTAGAACCATAACCTTGTTCTATTCTTCTTTCCTCTTCAGCAATTAACCTTTGTTGCACATCATCAAGCTTCAACTTCTCGCTCCCTGCGGAATTCCTAATGGTAGTCCTTGCAGTCTCCCAATTTTTTGGTAATGACGACAACAACCGTAAAGCTTGAACTTCATCATCAAAAGTAATACTAACTTTTGAAAGCTGGGAAATAATCAATTTAAACTTTCCAAGATGTGCTGAAATCGCTTCGCCTTCTTGCATCTTCAGATTAAATAATTGTTCACACAACACAATCTTCCCCGAGGTTGATGACTTTTGATACAACTTTTCAAGTTTATCCATAAGATCTTCGTACTAGTTTCTTCTTGTACGTTATTGTAGACTTCCTATGTTAGACATCTATGGATCACGGCTACACACTTGCGATCAAGAGTTGTCCATTCATTGTCTTTGCGTGCTCCCTTTTTCGCAACTCCACCCAATGGATCAGCAAGGTCTTTCTCATATAGGTAGTCTTCCATCTGAGACTTCCAAAACGCAAAGTTCTTCCCATTAAAAACTTTAACCCTAGATACCGTACTTTCGTTATTATCACCCATAACTCCCACTCCAATCGTACTACGATCAACCCTATGCTAAGAGCAACCTGGAGCTTAACCTAAAGCAATGATACCAGTTGTCAGGATTTTTTATGGAATCACTGACAACCGCGAAATAACGGATCTTGAGATATTATGATGAATAATAAGTAAACCAAGCACAAACAACTATGAAAATACGAGAAAGATAAATCAACTCACGAGACACAAGATTTATAGTGGTTCGACCAATACATACAATGTGTATATATTGTCTACGTCTACTTTGAGCCGCACCAACTCAAATCCACTATGAAGAAAAATGATTACAACGTCGTGTGAATCCCAGCAAACCCTTGGTTACACCGCAACAATTACCCGAGACGATAACCTTGTCTCTTGTTCCTCACCAATATGCTATCATAACGAAACCCTAGCTTTTTACCCTAAAAGCTATAAAAAAAATCTCTCACCGATCTCTTAACCGTTTTCTACATAATACAATTTTACAAGGCCTATTTACCTATTTATATAGGTTACAAACTTGGCCACCAAAAATCCTAACCGGTTTAGGAAACCCCTTCCCTAAATAATCACGGCTAACTTTAAGAAATAATAATTAGTCTTCGATTAACTAACATTCCATACCCACTTCAGTGACCATTACATCCAAATCGAGCTCCTTCCAAATCCAGGCCAAGTCCAAACTCAGGCAATTACCAAGTCCGGTCACAACATCACCCTCTGTTCTGTTCGTTTACTCACTGCTCTTACTCGAGCTTAACAGCTCCATCAGTCGACCACAAATTCGAAAATCCATCACCACTCATCTTCATTTCCGTCTCGACCCCATCTCCATTATCCAAAGAAATCCAACCTTGTTGTTGTCAGCACTTCCACCACTAGTTCGAGCTCAAAACCTCAACAACATTCAAACACGTAGAGCAATTCCTAGCTTCAGGCCAACTCCATTTCCATCTGCTGCTGCCGCATACACGTTCACCAGTGCCACTTCTAAATTCAAGCCACGGCACATTCCTCGAATTCAATCCACAAACCCCATGTTGTTGTTGCTGTAGAGAGATCATAATTCAGATTCACCACTGACCCACTTCTCTTTCTCAAGAAAGACCCCATTCATTTTATTCTTTCATCACCTGTGTCTCTCTATAAAATCTCGAACTCGCATCCTCTGATAAGTGGTGACGGCAACTGCATGGAACAAAAGTTTATGTCGCTCTTGATAGAAACAGAAGATGCTTGTTATTTACCACGTAGTCCACTGACGAAAAATGTGATGATGGGAGTGCCACGAGTCCAAAGAGTTCCACTCGAAAATTTGGAAATGCCAAGAGTCGACTACTTTATTCGGGTTTAGAAAGCCGGACATTGTTACATGTTGGACGGTAGAGACTCTGGACGAAGGTGATTTTTACGAAAAAGAGATTAAAGAAAAAAGAAAAAGGACTGGATCCCTCCAAACTGTCCCGTTACTCTGGAGGCACACGGTGCAGATTTGGGCTACAAAATCACGATCAACAACAACCACACAGTAAAGGGAACTACAAAAAGCCTTACGAATTTTTGTTGGATTCTTAAACGTAAACCCCTGGATCCATAGACATTTCTACAAAACCAAATCACCCTTTCACTTTTCTGAATCCAACTCCTAAGGAGATACGAAGAGACATTATCTGAAAAATGTCGTTAATGGTGGGGACGAACTATCAAAAGATTGAGGGAGATTTCTGAAACAGTTTTCATATCTGAAGTCCATGATACTCATCTACTTGTTGAGGGAATAAGTCAGGATAGTTTTAGAATCAACCTGTATCAAAGACCCGTAGGGAGAATAGTGAGAAAAAACGGAGAATGTGACACATGATTGCCGGCAGTTTCCAACTTTTATCAAATTTGGAATCAGACCAAAATGAGCGATCAAGATTTTCTTAAAGACACAAAGAACGGTGGATGAGCTCAAAATTCATCCTGACCACTATTTGTCTTTCCAAGACTCCATCCCGGCCTTTCTTTGTCTCCTCCAGAAAAAGGTAACTGTGTTATAGATTAGTGATATATATATATATATATATATATTTTTAGATGTACAAATTTAGTGGAGTTGACCTATAACTCTGGTATTACAGTGGTATCGACAAATACACCCCCCACCCCAACACCACCACCCCACACACAACGCACCAAACACACACATCGCCAGGTTGGAACAACTTCTCTATTGTTGCAATTCTTATTCTTTTTTTGGTCTTTGGACCTTTAATTTTTTAAAAAAATATGTTTGTGTTTATGGCTTAGAAAAGTTACAAATTTAACAATCTTCTGTAGTGAAGACTGGTGTGGTCCTCAACGGCTTAAACTTTCTGTCATTGAGGCTCTTGGGAGGGCTAGGGATCACCCTTGGGTTAACATAATTTCTCTGAAGTGTGTTAATTCACTATCTTGATAGTTTTATCAAATGGGGTGGCACATATGGAAAATGTGGTATTGGTAGGTGCTGATACGGGTTTTACTACTATGATTTGGGCGGATGATATGGATAACCTAGACTATAATTATTACTGTATATTATATTACTATTGTGATTTAGTCAACATCCTACATATATATTGTAATGATGTGGAGCTTCATACCACTTCTTTTAAGGTACAATTTGGATGGCTTTCCCGCCAAAAAATTGGGAAGTCCTAGTTTATAAAATCTTGCAAAAAAAAAAAAAAAAAAAAAAAAAAGAAAGAAAGTATGACACAGACCTTATATGCCACTTTGCTATTGAAATAAACTTACAAGATAAACTCAGTTTTGCAATTTGTTTTGGATTGTCCGGTCTGTGGCAAGAATCAGTTCACAACCCTCGTATCATTTTTTGATTTCTTACATAGAAACATCCTATAAACAAAAGAAATGCTAGAAGACCAAGTATGATTAGAATCTTCTATTGGTAAACAATGGGCTCACCGGAATAGACTTCAGAGCTCTTCTTGTACATGTCGGAGAAGAGATGATAAACCGATACGACCAGCGCAGGAGTCGATCCCTAACCTATAAATATAACTTTCTCTCCCCTCTTCCCGTAACCGTTTTTCCCAAAAAAACTCTCTGGAAAAAATCTTCTTGAATCTTGGATTCTTTTATATTGTAATCCAATCTGTTGGATATTATCTAAATTATTCAGATTTCCCAAATAGATTTGGATCATAAATATTTTATTAGTATTTCAAAAAAATAAAAACATCGCTATTGTATATGATTTATGGGTTTTCCCAGTTTCAGTTTCATTATCTCTCTAATGGTTCTCTTAGATCCATCAGAGGTTTTTCATAGCCTTATAGGCGTTCTAGCGATTGTTATAACAATTGTTCCAAATACATCAAGGACAATTTCTTTCGGTTTGACGTATATCTATAGTTTCGTGAAGATCAATGGCTACCAGATTTGATTGTGATAATGATGTTTTGTGCTTATTACTCCCTTTTGGGACAAAAACTTAATGAAGAAGACAGTGAAGAAGAAGACAAATTCTTCAAATCAAAATGGCAGGATTCTAATTGAAAGGCCAACCCTCGAGTATCATCAATTTCCTTTTTGAAATTCATGTATATTACAATTTGCTTATTATTGTGATACAAAAAAATCTGTATTTTATTATGTTTTTCAACAATGTATGTGGACATGATGTATATAATTTTTTAATATAAATAAAATTGAGAGGATTACATCTTTTCCCGTTAATAAATAAATAAATATAACTTGAGAGGTCCATCCCTGGCCAAACGGGCTAATCCCTGTTGGTTTACCCAATACATCAAATTATCCTCGGTTGAAATGAATCAAATTATCAAGCACATATCTATACGTTATAGACGTTGGATCGAATAACAAAAGTTAGTGAACCCTAAACTAGATCTTGTAAGTTTTTATAAGTAGGATAGTTTTCTTTTCTTCATCCATTTATCTTATCTACGCCTCCGTCTTTTTAAATCAAACCCTAACCCTTGAAAGCAAACAACATCAACTCCTTCTTCATCTTTGATCGCCACTAAAAAATACATCGGAGCATCGCTTAAAGTACGTCGCAGAAGCAACAAAATCACGACAGATGGTTCAATACAGTATCATCCTCAACAACAAAAACATCTTGCATTATGATTTTTACTCTCAATAACCTGAAATGAATCTTCCATGAAATACAGAAAACAAAGAAGATCTTATTTGTTTGTTTTTTTGTAGGAATTCTGTTTCCAAATATCTTTTGGTTGTGTTTCCCTATTAGAACCTGTTGAATGGAGAAGAAATATTGGATAAGATTTTACTTCTATATATGTGGTTGATACATACAACAACAATATATACTCAATATATTCTCTTTAGTATTCTTACTATTGATAGATATGGTGTAATCTACATAAGACCTGTAACCTCCATCGATGCATAATAAGAAAATACTAATCTATTTCTTCTCCCGTGGACGTAGGATATTGCTGAACCACGTAATTACTGTGTTTTTTGTTTACTTCTTCAAATCTACAAGATGGTATCAGGGGATCTCTAACGTTCCTAGCCATTATTCTTCTGTCAAGTGATTGTCTCTTGATTTATTTACTTTTTTTTTTTCTTTTGGGTGTTTGATGATGGAACAATCAGACAATAATGGGGGTTATAGGTTAATTTATGTCCTCCTGAATGGTGTTAATTGATTCTTATCGTCGTCATACAATTGATTCAAAAAATCTTTTAAAAAGGGCTGAAGAAGATAAAATCTTTGATGTGCTCAGTAGCCTCAAACCAGAATATGAATCTCTTAGAAGCAATATTCTCATGAATGCTGAATTACCAAGCTTGTCTAGTGTTTGTGCAACTGTTCAACGTGAAGAAACGCGAAGAAAAGTCGTGAATCGTATTTCTAAAGTGACATCAGATCTGGATGCAGGTGAATCTAGTGCTCTTTTGACCCAAAAAGATGATAAGAAGAAATTCTTTGGGGTGGACAAAGGTAAAAACTTTCGTGGTAAGAGTAAGTGAAACTTTTCATTGTGACCATTGTAGTAAATCTGGGCACACCAAGGATCGACGTTGGGAGATTTATCCTCATCTTAAAGCTAATTTCGAAAAGCATAAGAGTTCCTGAGCTGCAGTAGCCGATAATACTTCATTTACCATGAATAAGTTGAAGGAATTTTTCCAACAGTTGGGTAATAAATCTGATCAAAAGTCCACACATGCTTCAGGTAATTTACTCGCTTTTCTTACCTCGACTATCTCAAAATTTCGTACTTGGATTATTGACTCAGGAGCAACAGATCATATGGAATAATGATTCTTCTTCGGTTCATCATTTTATCCTTAGTTCTCATAAATATGTTTATGTTGCCAATGGAAGTACTGTTCCTGTAATAGGAAGTGGGAAAGTCAACTTTTTTTCTCATTGTCCACCTTCCGATGCACTTGTTGTTCCATCTTTTCCTACTCAGTTACTATCTGTTGGAAAAATCACCAATTCTTTGAATTCTGATGTTAAATTTACTCCTACTTCGGTCATCTTTCAGGATCGAAAGACGAAGAAGACGATTGGTAAAGGCATTTATTGTCATGGACTATATCTGTTAAGTCCTGGTGACAAGGCGTGTCTAACAGAAAGCTCTAATCAAAATAATTTTCATAAACGACTTGGACATCCTTCCAGTCGTATTTTGTCTAGGATTTTCCTTTCAATTTCTGTTGAGTCACAAGTTTGTGATGTTTGTCAATTTTCTAAACAATATCGCTTACCATTTTCTAATTATATGTCTCGATCTACTATGGCTTTCGAATTAATTTATTCAGACTTATGGGGTCCTGCTCCAATTGATTCGTATGATGGATACAAATATTTTGTTATATTCATAGATGATTGGTCTCGTGATACATGGATATAGTTATTGAAAGCTAAGAATGAAGTGTCATCTGTTTTTGAAGAATTTCATCTTATGATAATTAATCAGTTTGATGCTAAAGTAAAAACGTTTAGATCTGATAATGGTACCGAGTTTGTCAAATGTCTTTTACCAGGTTATCTTCGCAATCATGGTATTATTCATCAGACTAGTTGTGTGGGTACATCACAGCAAAACGGTGTTGCGGAACGAAAACTTTGGCACATTCTGGAAACTACTCGTGCTCTTATGATTCAAATGAATGTTCCCAAGAAATCTTGGTCGCATGGATCCTTGACAACTACATACTTAATCAATCGGCTTCCTAGTCGCATTCTTGAGTTCCGGTCTCCACTAGAGGTACTAAAAAATCACAAGCTTGATAGTTCTCATATTTGATGTGTATGTTATGTGCATCTACAGGCAAAACACCGTGACAAACTTGATTCACGAGCTACCAAATGTGTATTTTTCGGATACTCTTATACGAAAAAGGGGTACGTATGTTATGATCCAGCTAGTCGAAAAATTAAAATTTCTCGTGATGTTGTGTTTGACGAAAACACGGTGTATTTTCAATGTGAATCTGGAAGTCGGTCCCAGGGGGAGTCTTTGGATGATTTGGCACCACTTCCAATTATTGGTAATGATTTACCTACTGAAAAAGATATCCAAACAGACAATGGTGTTGTGGTAGAACGGCTGGCTCCATATGATGAAGTAATTCGTAACTTAACTCCATAGAATGATGTTGTTGATCATAATGTAATTTCAGAAAATGTTACATGTCCGGTTTCAGAAAATGTTCCGCAACATTCTGTCGAATCTACGATAATAGAAGATACTGTGGTACCAATGGTGAGGACATCAAATCGGGAAAAAAAGGTTCCTGAAAAGTATAAAGATTTTTTCACTTATCATTCCGCTGCTTATCTTATGTAGGCACATTTAACCTATGATCATATAGGTTCTTCACATTCTGTATTTCTAAGTGCTATATCTAGTAATCAAGAACCTAAAAATTACAATGAAGCAAAATCTGATCCGAAATAGAAGACACCAATGGATGACGAGTTACGAGCCTTAGATGAAAATCATACATATAGTATTGTCAAGTTGCCGCCAGGAAAGAAGGTCGTTGGATGTCGCTGGGTGTATAAAATTAAATTCAACAGTGATGGGACTGTGGAGCGTTATAAGGCGAGATTAGTAGCCATATGATTCACTCAAACATACGGTGAAGACTACAAGAAAATCTTTGCATCGAATGCAAAGATGACTAGCTTTCGTGTTCTTATGTCTCTTGCGGTAAATAAGGATTGGAAGTTATTTCAAATGGATGTGAAGAACGCATTCTTGCATGGTGATCTTGAAGAAGAGGTGTATATGACTATACCACCTGGTCATCCGCAAGAAAATAACACCCATTTTGTTCGTAAACTAAAGAAGGCGATATACGGACTAAAACAATCACCGCGTGCGTGGTATGCAAAGTTAAGATCAGTTCTCGTCAAAAACGGGCTAAAGAGAAGCACCGCTGACCCGTCCTTGTTTATCAAAAAAGGTAACCTTGGAAACACTGTCGTTTTAGTTTATGTTGATGATCTTGTGATAACAGGAGACAATCAACAGGAAATTCAAAAACTTAAAGCAATGCTTCATTCTAGGTTTGCTATCAAAGATTTAGGGATATTGAAGTACTTTTTGAGTTTAGAAGTTGCATATTCAAAGAAGGGTATTTTTCTTAATCAAATAAAATATGTTCTGGACCTATTGCGGGAGACGGGAAAAATGGGAGTTAATCCTTGTGATACTCCTACTGAAAGTGGAAATAAGCTTGATAACGATGGAGATTTGCTGAAGGATTCAGGGTCATACCAAAGATTAGTTGGAAAACTAATTTATCTTACCATTACGAGACCTGACATAACATATGCAGTAAGCTTAGTTAGTCGTTTTATGCACGCTCCTCATGTTAAACATGAATGCGGTTACTAGGATCTTACAGTACTTAAAAGGGTCACCAGGTAAGGGAGTATTGATGACTAAAAATGGAAGTGATTCACTTTCTGGTTACTGTATAACATCATACTCGGACGCTGACTATGCAGGATGTCCGGTTGATCGCAAATCAACAACAAGGTACTACATTTTCTTTGGTGGTAATCTGGTTACATGGAAAAGTAAGATACAAAATGTTATTTCTTGATCTAGTGCCGAAGCAGAGTATAGGGTCATGGCGTCAACTACATGCGAGATTGTTTGGATTGGAGCATTATTGAAAGAACTTGGATTTCTCTCGTCTCAGCCAACAAAGATGTTTTGCGATAATCATGCTGCGATGAATATTGCTTCCAATCCTGTCTTTCATGAGCGTACGAAGCATATTGAAGTGGATTGTCACTTTGTTAGAGAGAAGATGTTGGCCAGAGTAATCTGCACTCCATTTTCCGCATCCATCAACAACTTGCGCACGTTTTTACTAAAGGTTTACCTGCTGCACAGTTTCAAGGAATACTGTCCAAGTTGGGCTCTATCGACATCTTCGCACCAACTTGAGGGGGACTGTTGAATGGAGAAGAAATATTGGATAAGATTTTACTTCTATATATGGGGTTGATACATACAACAAGAATACATACTTAATATATTCTCTTTAGTATTCTTATTATTGATAGATATGGTGTAATCTACATAAGACCTGTAACCTCCATCGATGCATAATAAGAAAATACTAATCTCTTTCTTCTCCCGTGGACGTAGACTATTGCCGAATCATGTAGGTACTGTGTTTTTTGTTTACTTCTTCTAATCTACAAGACTCTTCTCTAAAATCTGGATCTGCTTGGGTTTCATTTCACCAAGTTGTTTGTTCCCCTAGTAGTGTATTCTTGCGATTTATTATATTTCTACGTATCAGTTTAACCAGTTACTGGGATTAATTAAGTGGAATTTTGGATTTGGATTTGAATTTTCTATTTTCTATTTCTTATAAGTTGATGTACTTACAGAAAATGAAGTATCATCGAGTTTGATGCGGAAAATCATTGCAAATACCACCAATGGGATAAAAAAAATGTTGTCACAAAATTTGTGCTAGTAAATTCAAACCAATGCTATAATATATCACTAGACTCATTTGATTAAATCTTTCACCATTAACTGCATCACTGCTTGGGACAAAGAAGTTGAATTCATACTTGCATTTAAAGACGAATAACAACAATCCTCTCTCTCTCACTCACTCTCTCCAGTTGCTTAAAATAAATTAAACAGATTCAAAGCCATGAAAATGTACTCACTGCATTGCAAACTCAAAGCCAGATCACCAATATTTTCTCTCGTTGCACACTCCAATTCGTCGCCGCCTGCTATGCACATCCACTTTCATCTCCACCTCCTGGTCAGGCTTTCCTGGTGCATCCAGCTCCATACTCTGGCCAGAATTTTCCAGTACAGCCAGCTCCATACTCTGGTCACAATTTTCCTATCATACACTAAAGATAAAATGTTCAGATATGTATATTCCATACTTCACTCCTACAGAAGGTTTTAATAAACACTTAAAACCTCAAAGCAAGCAATGTACTCCTCGATCACCGTCTTTGTACTTTCAACCGATCCACCCGCATTGCGAATGTTGTCACGATATGTCTGTCATGAATGTAAGATCAAAAGTTCCCATCAGGAAGTTTCTTACAGTAATCCTAACCGTTACCACTGCAAATTAGCAATCACATAATGCAAATACTTGACACAAATGAGTGGATTTATTTGAATATATACCGCGAGAATATCCCGTACACTTTCTTCTCTATCTGGTGACCAGACAATTCACATTCAATTTTACCGTTTATCCTACAAGTCCAGTATAATAACCTTGACTTAGATATCACATGCAGTGGCTTTATATAGATAAAGGTCAAAACAAGAGAAGTAGATGGGAACACTCACTCGGACGACCAAAGATAACCAAGAATAACAGCAATCGACTGCGGATCCATTGTGGGAAAACATTAGAGTCAAAAAAGAAAGAGATGTAAGATGTAAAAGGATTAGTTTATCATAGCAAAACTGCAAGATCAATGCTGACCTGAAGCGTGGAGAATCCATATCGCAATTTTTCCTTGTAGAGCTCAGACGAGTTCAGCTGTAACATTATATGCAGAAGAGATAAACAACGGTATAATATGTATAGACAACGATAAATTTCAGGCCGATATCATGAGAGAAAAGCGACACGAGAATGTGAGCAACCTGTTTCTTTTTGAGATGATTCTCCGCTGCATCAACTTTTTTGGAATATCTGCATGATATTAAGTCGTTCAGAAGAACATTAATAATTTATGAAGAATAAATTCAAAATATAGCTTCTAGCTTTGATAAAGGAAGAGCGTGACTTAGACAACCAAACTGGTAGGGTGTATTGCCGTATGAAGAGCTCCAGAAGCCAAGTGATTCTCTCACAATCATTCTCCTCAAACTTTTTTTAACAAGTATCTTGTCTTGTCTCGGCCGTACCACCTGAACAAAATAAGATAGCCGTCAGTGAATTCTAAATGTTGTTTCGAAGCAGCAGCTCTCGGTGAAGATGAAAGCAGGAAGGTATATAAACCAATAGTTCTTCACATAGACAGAGAATATATCGGAATACAAGACCAGTTGATAGCTGATCACTAGAAATTAACTGACTGCCAAATATTAAACACGAGGACACACTTAATTAAACTTTTCATAACGTGAATATCACACAATTTCTAGAAAAAAACTGAGCAGATTTTCCCAGCATGGAGATTGCGGACTGATCGACCAACAGACAAAAAAACATCAATGATTCAGCTAAGCTACAAAATTTGCTTGCCTTACCAGTTAATGATCCGATTAGAGATATGAGACGGTCTACAATTTCTTCTTTCAAATGCTTAGTGCTTGACGTAATCTGAGAAAATAACCAAAGTAAATCTTGTGAATACCAGATGTATACACATAATTCATCAATCGCCACGTGTCTAAAGGATTGCACGTGGAAGACGCACGGCTAAAGACATCAAGGCACGATGCCACGTATCCACACCCAAGGGGCATCTGTGATCTATACATTGTCATCATCGAACTGATCCAGTGACTAAGAATCATGGAGCACCAAAAGAACGAGCCACCGCGAAGTACTGAAGAGCACCCAAAGATCTGCTTTATCCCATCTCGAGAAAGATCCAAGATCAACGGTAAGGATTGGTCTCACTGACATGGATGGGACAAGGGCATCCGACATCTGTCTGACGCGTGCGGACCGTCCCAACCACCCGTATTAAATACCCTAAACATAGAGTACGTGTCAACTAACCCATGGAGGAGACAAAGGCGACCCATCGTTACCTTATGTGACTGCTGGGGGCATCGGGAAAGAGCGAAGACACTAGCGGGATCATCACGAAGAACGAGAAGACAGGGTTGCAACGGTCTCTGATAGTGGACCCCATGTTCACCCCTATAAATATCCCCTTTACTGAAAGGAAAAAGGGAGAATTTTCGAGTGAGTAAGAAAGCTTAAGAGAGAGAAATTGTGAGAGTAAGTATGAGTTCCATTTCTTCCCATCTTCGTTGAACACTCAAAGTCATTGGACTATCCTTGTAGCCTCTGGATACATAATGAAACCCAACCCCCGTGGATGTAGACCTCATTGCTGAACCACGTAAATCATGGTCTCATTTACATTCAACACTTTACTTTCTGTTTTGTCATTTCATTTTGATTATATGTGTCGTTTCATTTTCCTCCCATGGCCAGATAATGACGAGCCCGAAGGCTCAGAATCTGATAGCCTTCGGATTTATCATAATTCTCATATTTTACCCTTTTTATTGATTCATTGTGAAATGCGTATGTTGTTTGTGCACAGTAGATGCCATCGTAATTTATGTGTTCACAATCTGGCGCTAGAAACAGGGACTTTAGTCCCGGTAAAAAATTTATCTTTCCCTGTAATTTCACTTTTTCTTGCTCACAGCGTTATTCTCCCCATAATAATGCCTTGAACAGCTTACATTAACGTTGCAAACGACTCATCCCCGTTTTCCTTGAAAAACCCTCTAGACCTACATTTTCCCTTAGATCAACATATACTTTAGTATAAAGCATTTTAGATTTGCATTTTCCTTGCAGTAACTCCTCATGGACTAGGATTTCTTGTTTTACTCGGTTTCCTTGACACAATCCCTTCAAATCTATGTGTTTCCTCGTGAACAATATAAGTTCCTTGATAAAAACTTTTATTTAAAATTCTCATTGTTGTATTGTGTTTTTAACACGTTGATAACTGGGTGTTCATATATAAAACCCGTGGGATGGCTATTTTTCACAGTATTTCAGAATCTGTCAGCAGATCTATGTTTGTAATGATCGGATCTGCATTTTCCCCAATAAAAAAAAAACTTTGAAAACTTTTAAAAGACACACGGAGGTTTGTACCTTCTTTTTTCTCTTTAAATAAACCTTGCTAAGAAAATCAACGTGGATTCAATGTCTTCGGCATCTTACTTTTGCAGAAAAAGATAGATGGAGAAAACAAGTGAAACAAGAAAAACCAAAGCTTTGTCAAGAGTGACGCCAAGGACTACCCCAGTGATGACCTGTAGCAAGCAAAAAAGAGAAAAACCGAAGGTAACCAATCAGAAGACAGATGCCGTAGAAATAACCTCGCCACTGGATGCTAACACCGTAGCAGCAGCGGCTCTCAAAGCTACAGCAGCCCAAGCTGATACAGCGGCCAAAGCCAATGCAGCAAAGATGAGGGAAACCAACCGAACTCAAGAGCAGCGGGAAGGTTTTACAGAGTCAACGATGCATCAACCGGCCTTGAAATGCCACCAACGAACGATCAAAACCGGGCCCTGCCGGTTACTCAACCTTAGCTGATGGGGAACCATCCAGCGCATCCACGCATAGACCCACCAGCAATTACACCCGATCCGCCCCCTCCTTTAATCCATACAGTAGAAGAAGGTCACACCGTTGCAATGGCAGGGAAGATGGGGACTGCGACCCAAAATCAAGGATCAAACCATTCCCCTCAACTAATGGATGAGCTTGATGAATTAAAAAAGAACCAGCGAGTATACGCAGATGTTGTAGCACTACTGGCTCGGGAAAATCAAGAACTCAAGGATGGGATCGCCCAGAGATAGGAGTAACCCACCAACTCGATGAAGCAAACTCAAAGGCACCATAGCCCAATCGTGACCGAAGAATCATCGTGACCAACGACAACAATATGGAACCACTAAACCGAAGCCCAGCCAGAGGAAATAGATTATCCGATCCGGATTATACTCCCGAAGATTCAGATCATTTTGATGATAGAGATTAAAGATCAGGACGATCCTTAATAAAAGACGACCACCATCAGGCGATGGAGGACCTTAGTGCAGAGATGATGGCCGAAATCAAACAGTTGAAAGCTAGGCAAGGAGTGGGAAGACTAGAAGAGGTGATGAGAGAATCTAACACCACACCCCTAACTCGCCCCCTGGCCAGAGCTATTATCCCCCAAAAGTGCCCGGTCACAGCGTTTGAATGTTACGACGGATCCAGCGACCCTGCAGTTCATCTTCGGTACTATAATCGCATCTTAGAATGATGGGATCAAAATGACGCAGTCCTCTGCAGATACTTCCCTTCAAGTTTGAAAGTATCAGCACTATCTTGGTTTGACAACCTACCACCCAACTCCATCGATTCCTACAGCTAGCTCACTGAGAAATTATTGAGAACTTACATGTATAACAAGGCTGTCAACACCGGGATAGACAAGCTCTTTTCGCTGGCAAAAGTTTACAAGGAAACGATCAGGGAATACACTGACATATGGCACAAGATTTATCAAGCTATAGGGAACGTAGACCTAGTGGTCAACATCAATTGTTACAAATGGGGTTTAGATAGGATGAGCCCACTATTCATCTAGATCCATGGAAGTGTACCAACAACCGAAGGAGATCTTCGAATCATCATCGAAAAACACGCCCGTTTGGAAGAGATTCAACGAGAAAATCTGAGGGCTCAAACGCAGAGATCCCATCGAACCAACTCGGTGGAACAAGCCAGCGGGTCAACAAGGAGTAACTCAGCGGAACGCCCACATGAAGATAGAATAGAAAGAAGAGATGATCGTCGACGTGATGATCGGAAATTCGAAGACCAAGTCCTCAAAAAATTGAGTACCAACTACACTCGCATCCTACGAGAAATCAAGGATCGAGAAGTCTTGGAATGGCTTTAGTCTAAATGAAAGAATCCCCCGAGGTCAGAGAAATCAAGGGATTACTGCGAGTACCGCTGGTTCAACGGGCACCAGACCGAGAAGTCCAAGAACCTCAAGATAATGATCCAAAAGTTGATTGACGCTGGAGACTTCAAGAAATACGTATACAGGTAAGAAACCGGAGAGAGGACTAAACGAAGCAAGCAAGTTCAACTTCCCGAAGGAAACCGAAGCATCAACACCATCTTATGGTCCGAAGTTACTAGACCTTTGTTGACCGCAAAAATATGAAAGAGATTAAGAAAGAAATTCGAAGATTATTGTGAGTTGTACAAGATCGAAGTGGTAGAAGTAGAGGAGCACGAAGAATGGATGAACGCACCTATGACATTCGATGCCGAAGATATCGAGGAAGACATGGAAGACCACAACGATCCTTTGGTCCTTACCCTACCAGTAGCTGGGTGAAACATCAGGAAGATCCTCATTGACAGAGGAAGTTCTGTTTTATGACACGTTCAAGCGCATGGAGTTGAATGACGAACAACTCATGCCTTCGTATTACACCATCCACGGATTTAATGGGGCACCAACGAAGCCCTTAGGGGATATAATGCTTCAAGTAGATGCAGGACCAATGAAGGTGGATACTCGATTCAGCGTAGTGGATGCTCCTTCCCCTGCAACGCTATTATCGACCGAAGAAGGGTACACAATCTCAAAGGAGTAGAAACGACCTACCATCAATATTTTAGATTTCCAACATCCAAAGGGGTAATGGAAATAAAGGGAGATC
This sequence comes from Papaver somniferum, assembly GCF_003573695.1. Lineage (NCBI taxonomy): Eukaryota > Viridiplantae > Streptophyta > Magnoliopsida > Ranunculales > Papaveraceae > Papaver > Papaver somniferum. Next base: position 123,303,251 of record NC_039368.1, on the reverse strand, counting down.
AAGTTACCCCCCGGGAATGTCAAAATCTACAAAACCAAATCAATAACGAACAAGAGGAGCAGCGAAAGTCCCGAAGAGATAAAAACAAGGCGGCTGCCAAGGAAAAGGCGATTGATTTTTATCTCGAAGAAACCTCAGGAAAAGTCCTGACGAAGGAAGTATTGTTCTAAATACCGAAGCAGGTACCTCCAAAGCTAAGGGGACTGAACATCCCACCAAATAGACGTCCCTCTCCTGGGGGAACCGAAGCCTACCTTCACACCTATAGAACCCACGAAGGAGATCAGTGTAGGGACTCGAGAGAACCCGAAGATGATCAAAATAGGCACCCTGATGGACAAGCAATGAGAAACGGCCTTAATGGAGCTACTAACATAGTATAAAGACATTTTCGCTTGGAAACTGGGAGACATGCCAGGAATCGATCCGAAAATAATCCAACACGAGCTCCGCATAAAGCCAGGGACGATCCCCTTCAGACAGAAGATACGAAATGTGGCACCAGAATACCACCGAGATATCGAGAAAGAACTCTACAAACTACTGGAGACCGGATTTATTAAAGAAGTAAAATACCCAACCTGGATTTCGAACATGGTAATCGTACCAAAGAAGAACGGAGGTGTGAGGATATGCATCGACTTCACCAACCTCAACAAAGCATGCCCAAAGGATAGTTATCCACTCCCGAGCAACGACCAATTGGTGGAGGCTGTTGAAGGATACGAAGAGCTATCATTTATGGATGGATATTTTGTTTATAATAAGGTAGCTCTGGCAGAAGAAGATCAACAACATACAACGCTCTATACCCCTCACGGCCTCTATTGATATACACGAATGCCTTTCGGATTAAGAAACGCAGGGGCAACATACCAGAGAATGGTCGATGCTATCTTCAAACCATGGATAGGGAATACTTTAGAAGTCCATGTCGATGACATGCTCGTCAAGAGTAAGCTGCGCAAGGACCACCATCAAAATTTGAGAGATATCTTTGAATCCATGAGAAAGCACAACATGAAAGTGTACCCAGATAAGTGCACATTCGGCGTGACATCAGGAAAGTTCCTCGGATACCTTGTAACGAAGAGAGGCATCGAAGTTGATCTTGCCAAGATCCTGGACATCGTTGAAATTCCATCTCCAAAGAACCCGAAAGAAGTTCAAAAGATCAACGGATCAATGGCAGCGCTAGGGAGGTTAATTTCTAGATCATCAGACAAATGCAAGCACTTTTTCAACATCCTCAAGAAAGGAAGTAAATTTGCATGGACCGCCGAATGCGAAGAAGCCTTCCAGAAGATTAAAGAATACCTGGCCACGATACCGATCATCCAGAAACCTGACCCCGAAGAAGTATTGTCCCTTTACATAGAAGCAACCAAAGATGCAGTCAGCGCAGTCCTAGTCAAGACCAATACGAAGGTTGATCAACCAATCTACTACGTCAGCAAGACTCTCAACCCGGCGGAAAGAAACTACACGAAGATTGAACAACTTATACTAGCACTTGTATGGGCAACTCAAAAGCTGAAAACCTACTTCTTAACTCATCATGTTCGGGTCCCATGCAAGGCACCGTTGGAAGAAGTCCTCAAAGGCGCGAGGAAGGTAGGAAGAATAGAAAAATGAAACACTCATCTTGATCAATTCAACATTATCCATGAGATCCAAACCGCCCAGAAGTCACAGGTCTTGGCGGATTTTTTAGCAGACCTACCCTTGGACAACGATGAAGAAGTAAAGGATATCCCGGAAACAAAAAAAGACAATAAAGATTCGATCGACGTACTCGAACCGTCCAGTCAGAGACGATGGGAGGTATTCGTTGATGGATCAAGGAACAAAGAAGGAGCAGGCATATGCATCGTTATTACCACCCCAACCGGAGACAGGATCGTGCATGCACTAAGGATAGAATTCAAAGGGCACACCAAAAATATCTTGGAATACGAAGCCGTGGTGCATGCCCTTCAGCTGATAATAGAAATGGGAATAACAGATGTAGATTAACAACTGATTCAAAACTAGTCACTCGACAAGTGGAGCTGAAATATAATGTTTATGATGAGACTCTCTCAGCGTATATGGCCCTGGTCCAGACCCTTGCATCGTAGATTTCCAACATCAAATTCCGACATCTATGTAGAAGGGACCTTAGGCACGTCGACGCTCTTGCATACATATCATCAATGCTAAGAGACAAAAGCATCTGGGAAATCAAGGTAACAAGCGTATACGAACCTTCAATTACTCAGCAACAATCCTTCGCTACCAATCATGAAGACGATGTAGGGGAGGATATCGAAGATGATGTTGGGGAGGATATCAACAATGACTTCGACGAAGAAGAAATCTTATCAAAAGCAAATCAAGACAAAGACTTCACCAACGAAGAAGACTGAAGATATGATCTTCCGGACGGAATTATTTACAAGAAGTCTTTCCTCGGACCGCTATTACGGTGCTTATCCATGAAAGAGGGTCATTGTATCCTAAACGACATCCATTATGGAGACGCAAGGAACCACAACGGAATGAGATCCTTAGCGTACAAAGCTAAGATGCAAGTCTATTACTGGCCATCGATGATACAAGACGCATCCAGGATGTCTCGAAAATGTGAGGAATGCCAGAGGTTTGCTAAGAAGATTCATGCTCCAACAAAAAAGCTGAATTCTGTAGATAGTCGTTGGCCAATATCGAAATGGGGCATAGACATTATAGGACCCCTGATCGAAGGTTCAGGGAAAAGAAGATTCTTAATTGTATCCACAGACTTTTTCAACAAATGGGTTGATGCCAAAGCCTTATCTAGAATCCGAGATGTGGATGTATTCACATTTATATTTCAGAACATCATTTGCAGATTTGGCATTCCCGCAGAAATTGTCTCTGACAACCGCAAGCAATTACAGGGGAAGAACGTAGATATGTTCTTTTATACTTTCAAAATCATAAAGAACAAATCAACCCCCATTTATCCCCAAAGTAACGGCCAGGCGGAGGCTACAAATAAGACCCTTGGTCTTATCCTCAATAAACAATTGGACGAACACAAAGGACGATGGTGCGAACAATTGCACAACGTGCTATGGGCATAAAGAACAACACAAAGATCCGCCACAGGTGAATCACCGTTCCTCCTCACTTACGTGGCCGAAGCCGTTTTACCGACAGAAATTATCATGCCAACAATGAAGACTGAAGCTTGGGAGAAAAACCTCACAATAGATATGATGCTGGAAAAGCTTGATGACCTAGAAGAAAGAAGGGAGACAACGTTACAAAGAATGGAGAATTATCAACGAAGATTAGCAAGAGAGTATAACAAGAAGGTCAAGCTTAGAAATTTCGTAAAAGGACAGTATATGCTAAGAACCATACCACAATACCAACGAGAGAAAAAGTGGGGCAAATTAGCACCATCGTGGGGAGGGCCATTTATAATACATGACATTGCAGGAAACGGGTTCTACTACTTGCGTAATCTAAAAGGAGAAGTCCTCAGGCACCCGTGGAGTGCAAAATATCTAAATCCATACTACCCATAAGGCAACGCAGCTCTGCATCTGCGTGAAGAACACTAGAAGAACAAGAAGGCAGCGTATCCGCTCAGCATGTTTCTATCTCTGGACAAGGACTTGCAGGCCTCACTCTATCAATCAAACAAACATTTTGCGGAATTGCCATTGGGGAAAGTTATCATATACAATCTCTAGGGACTCCTTATCAGCGTCTATAAGTGGAGGACCATGGGGAAGGCTTCCAGCAGAAAGACATACCCAACCAAGCAACAAAATAATGATTCAGCGGAGCGGGTGCATATAAATATTTCCATAACGCATCACACGCCCGGGAACACTGCATTAACCCTCACCGCCCGGTAATCCTCTGTCCAAGGGTTAACCGGCGGTGTGACAGGTCCAAAGTCAATGACGAAGGTGCTTACCTTAGGCATTGCCATCAAGCACTTTTTGTCCCTTTATTTACGCTTTTTAGTCAGTATTCACTAATTATCTAAAAGCATAACTGAACTGATAATGCAGGAAGAAATCAAAGTTGTACACACCCAAATCAACGATGATCTATTCCATAAAAGTTGATTACAAGTACGGGGAATCAAACAAGGAAAACAATCTAAAGAAAAAAATGTCCCGAAGCCGAGTAATCAACGAAGATCACCTCCATAACATACATGGAAGTCTAATTTCCCTTGGAAGATTCGACGCGATCAACGGAATTCTTCGGTTGATACTAAAGGACACTTCCTCCTGAAGAAGGATCAAAGTGATAGGTTATAGGATCAGGTACAAGACGACGTGTATACTTCTTGACAATACCGTGTTCCTTCAGAAGGACTTGCTCAATATTGGTCAACGTCTTGTTGATATCCTCGACAAGATGACGACGAGATGCGTGCGCGACCACAACGACTTTAAGCTTAGATTTCGATAACGAAGACTTCAATTGAGATACTTCCTGAGCTGCCTCCTTTACTGCTTCGTCACGAGACCCATCTAGCCCTTCATAATACTTAGCTTGACCCTGCTGGTGCACTAAGTCAGATTGAGCCTTTTCAAGCCTTTCATTTGCAAGGTTAAGCTATCCCTCGAGCTCTGAAAAAGAAAGTACAAATGAGTTAGGAGATTAGAATGAGGAAAGGTCTCACGACCAAACAAATGTATACCTTAGACATTAGCCGAAGCTATTTCATACTCATTTACTACAGCGTCCCGGGAATCATCAAGAAAATCATACTCGTCGGAAATTTTCTTACAATCCAATTGAAGATTTGTGAGAGCAAACTGATACTCATCCAACTCTACCTGCTTCATGGAATCTAAATGTCGAAGGTGGTTGACTTCGTCATTAATTTCCTCTATCCCTTTATTAATCCTGTACATGTTAATCTCAAGATTTTTCTCGAGCCAACTAAGCGACAAATATCGGCCCGAGAAGCAGTTAAAGCATTACTAAGAGCATGAGCCTCATCCCTAGCTTCGTCCCTCTCCCGGACAAACCTCTGTATATAATCCTGAACCTCAGGATCGATAGATGAACGAGTCTGACACAGCTCCTCTTCTAACTTCATTATCTTGGTTTCTAAACGGTAAATAATCTCCCGAGCTTCGTTTAGACTTTTTTGGGTCCGTTCTAGGGTCTCCGTGAACTGCTGACGATCAACATTATAACGTTTTTGCATGTAAACGGCCAGCTTCCGCTGCTATTGATAATAAGCCATAAATTTATTATGTTCATCTTCTCGAGCATTCCACTTATCAGCCTCTTTTTTGATTTTCTCCACTAATTACTTAATTAGAGAAGCTTGGCGAGTTCTCTCATTCCGAAGCCAGGCGAACTCCCGGATATCGACCGCTGAAGATAGGGCTGGGAGACTCAGACAGAACACTAAGAAGACAAAAGATAGATACGAAGGAAAGAAATAAGACGAAGACGAACCTTTAAAATATGAAGCATCTTTATGGGCCTTCTCTAACTCACTCCGGACAAGAGCCAGTTCGTATGAAGAATCTCCTCGTTAGGACCAAGCTGCTCATTCCTCTTCAACCGATCCTTCAATTCCAGAATCTCCTTATCCTTAGTAGCAATAAGAGCCTCAGCAGAAGTCATCTCCTCCTCCATATGACGCAACTTACCCTCCATCTTAAAAGCCTTCACCTTCAAAAACTGATAGAGAGTATGATTACAATGCTCACTCCTCACCAGTTGCGTAAAAAACGATCGTATAAAAATCACTAAGAAACGAACATCAAATCCCATGATGCCGAAATCACCTACCTCAAGCATACGTTGCTGAGGATAACCATACTGATACCCATCGGCTATAGCCATCATCTGAACAATATAATAAGGAGGATCCACCAGAAGACTAGAAAAAGCGGTCCCAAAATCTTTCTTCCAAACCTCAGAAACCTCGTCAGAGGAGGCCAACTGCATCTTTCGACGAGTAAAGGTATCAAAGTCTTTTTCATCAGGTATCACAGGGGAAGGATTGGACACAAACATTAAAACCTTCTTCATCAGCCACTCACAGGTTGCATCATCCCCATCATGCATCACATCCATCTCAAAGCTATCGGAATAGGCCCTTGCAGAGACGCCATCACCGGCAGTGACACCAGAGTTAATAACGTTCTCCTTAGCCCTGGCCTCCTTAATAGCACGAACCTCAGCATCTTCACTTTCAGCATCTTCATTTCCCTCAGCCACTTTTTCACACTCAGCTACTTTCTCACACTCCCCCCAGAAAGAACATCTCAGTCATCGTTGGGCGAGCGTATGGAGAAGTCCGAAGCCATCCCCATAGAAGCGGCCATATCGATCGGGTCTCCAACAGAACAAACTTTGCCAAAAAATAACTCTTGATTCGATCCAGTAAGGACGATGGATTGTAAAGCATCATCAGGAATATCTCTTCCACCACCAGGGGAAACCTCCTCTCCAACGACCAAGTTACCAACATTCTCAACACCATCGTGATTCTGCGAAGACGTACCAGTACGTTCCTCACCATCGGTAAACTCCTCTTCTTCCTCAGCATAATCATCATTCACAAGACTAATAACTTCATTAGGAATCTCAGTTTCCTCGACAACTACGGTGGAAGATTGAACCAGACCTATCTTTTTATTCTTCGTTATCTAAAGACATAGTATGGTGTTATCACAAAGGTAATTATCACGGAGGTATTACCAATAAAATAATAAACGAGGATAATTCTCCACACTCTGATCAAATCAAACTTAGAAGAAAATGGGAAAATATACACATTACAATCTTACAAAAAGTCATACCTTGATAGCAACATCCTTCGGAGGAAGAGGAGCGTTGAAGCTTTATTCTTCGTATGCATCAGCGGCACCGAAGGCATACTCAAAATTCATACCATCAAAATTCAACTGCCAAGGGCAGAAGTTACCATAACGATCCGAGCACTGCTACGAGGCTGACTACCTACAACATGACGCCATCCATGAGGACCAGGTACCCAACCATAAGGCCACGGACCGATGACCTCAATAACGGTGGCGTGCAACTCATAATCATGATCACGCTTGAGCCGCTCACGAGCAGGGAAAAGTTTTCGCTGAGAAGCTCCTTCAGTACCAGGTACGTATGGAAGCTTCTAATCACTCAACTCATTTAAGAGACGAACCTCACAATGAGGAGCAGGAATAGTACGAAGACCGACACTCCATGGTTTACGATTCATACTATTAATGTAGTCACCAAAGGAAATATTGAAGTTTTCAGGAGTGTACCAACTTCTCTCAGCCAGATTAGGAGCGTAGTAGGTCATCATCGTCTCCCCCTTGCTCCGAAGGTAACACTCTTTAAGCGTCCGAAGATAATTCTCGGTCAGCTGAACCACCGAACGGCTATGGGTATGTGGAGTTGATCCCTCACGATGATCCAAGACATCATAATAGAAGGAGTCACGGGATTTGTATAGGGGCAACATGAGGCCAGCTTCGAAGGCTCCCACGGTTGTCAGCAGGTGAAAATCATCGTACTTATAATTCTTGATCAAATCATAAGTAAGATCATATTCAGGAGCATAAAACTTAACATCGAAAGCTTCGAGCTCATGCTTTACCTTAAATGCCTCGAGGTCTATGTGCTTGAAAGTAACCTTCTTTTTACCAACCGTGACGCTTCGTATAACTGGGGAAGCGTCAGAGTCATCAACTTTATCCAACGAAGGACTCTCCGGGGGACTCAAATCCGAAGCCTTCCTCTTAGTAGAAGGATTTCTCGATGGGTCAGCCTTCGGCACAGTACCTTTGAAAGATTTCCCCTTCGCTGGAGCAGTAGATGACGAGACCGAAGACTTCTGAGAAGGCTTCGTGATAGGGGCAAGAGAACGAAGAGGTTGTGCAATTAGCGACTCAGAACGCTGAAAAGAAGGTGATGGCACAGTCGTTGGCTCAGCATGTTGATAAGCAGAAGGGCGATTAATGGCATACCGAGAACCCTTCGGTGGATCCCCCCTACTCGTAGGTATAACCCGAGAACCCGACGCAGACAGAGTCTTATGGGCTCGAGGATCTGGCTGGGAAAACCGAGGAGGACCACCCTTCGGTGGAGATACATCAGGACTCTTGGGCGGAGGAGATCTATAAGGGTTCGATGGGGGAGTTCGGTACGGGATTCAATGACGATCACCCATATCTGCAAGGGGTAGCGGAAAGAGCGAAGGTCAGAAGACAGATCCTTCAAAATCATGCCTCATCGGGAAACTCATCAAACCACGGGAAAAAGATCCAGGATAAAGCTCGTAAAGTTCCAAAAACCTAATTTATTCATGACCACTAAAGAGAGATTCTAACAATCAATAGAGAAGGTATATGTTTTATAATCAAGAATAGGGGTAAGTATATATATTGTCGTGTTCTGTGTTCTTCATCACAAAACCTATAAACAGTAACAGAAAAAGAGAATTGATCAAGAATGACCAAAAGATGGAAGAATACCATACCTGAATCAGAAGCGTTACGGTGGAAGCAAAGTTGATCCGCGAACGCCCGATGAACAGCAACAACTGAAGACTTCAGATGTTTATGATTCTGAACATCACCAGCAAGAGTTAATGGCTAAAGAACAAAAAAAGAAGAGAGAAAATAGGAAGGAGTTCAGAGAATGAACTGACAAGAAAATGAAGGAGGAATAAAAGTTATTTCAACAGCATCCTCTCCCCTATTTATAGCATGCAGGAAGCTGAAACCGTCCCATGATTCAAGAAATTATTACTAATAGTGGGAAACATACCCTAAAATCTAGGGGAAGTTATTAAGGAGAGATGAAGAATATAAGAAGATAGTTTTCTTCTAGCTTTGACCGACACCCAAATCAGAAGAAAAGGAGAAAATTGTATACACATAATTCATCACTCGCCACGTGTCTAAAGGATTGCACGTGGAAGACGCATGTCTAAAGACATCAAGGAACGATGCCACGTATCCACACCCAAGGGGCATCTGTGATCTATACATTGTCATCATCGAACTGATCCAATGGCTAAGAATCATGGAGCACCAAAAGAACGAGCCACCGCGAAGTACTGAAGAGCACCCAAAGATCTGCTTTATCCCATCTCGAGGAAGATCCAAGATCAACGGTAAGGATTGGTCTAACTGACATGGATGGGACAAGGGAATCCGACATCTATCTGACGCGTGCGGACCTTCCCAACCACCCACATTAAATACCCTAAACATAGGATATGTGTCAACTAACCCATGGAGGAGACAGAGGCGACCCATCGTTACCTTATGTGACCTCTGGGGGCATCGGTCAAGAGCGAAGACACCAGCAGGATCGACACGAAGAACGAGAAGACAGGGTTGCAACGGTCTCTGACAGTGGACCCCATGTTCATCCCTATAAATACCCCCTCCACTGAGAGGAAAAAGGGATACTTTTCGAGTGAGTAAGAAAGATTAGGAGAGATAAATTGTGAGAGTAAGTATGAGTTCCATTTCTTCCCAGCTTTGTTGAACACTCAAAGTCATTGGACTATCCTTGTAACCTCTGAATACATAATGAAACCCCAACCCTGTGGATGTACGCCTCAGTGCTGAACCACGTAAATCATAGTCTCATTTACATTCAACACTTTACTTTCTGTTTTGTCATTTTATTTCGATTATATGCGTCGTTTCATTTTCCTCCCATGGCCAGATAATGACGATATCGAAGGCTCATAATCTGATAGCCTTCGCATTTATCATAATTCTCATATTTCACCATTTTTATTGATTCATTACGAAACGCGGATGCTATTTGTGAACACGTAGATCCCATCGTAATAAGCACAACTCTTGAGACATGATGCATATTATCGTAATAAAGTTAAGAGACTTACCATATCCATGGAAGCTGGGAATATTGCAATGTCCAATCCTAAAGCCTCATTCTCAAACCTTTCAGAAGCAGAAGGACAATCTTTCACTATATGAAGTACCGCAGAACCATAAACATAATAACCCAATTTCTTCTCATCCTGTAAAATTTTAATCATTGCCTCGACTCCTACGGCATTGATAAAATGCACTTTATTCTCCAGATTTTCTAACAAATAAAACAAACAATCAAACAAAGAATGTTGGTTGTTACTGTCGGCAATTGTTGCTACTGCTGCTGCTCCTTCAAAAACCATCTGCGCAATAACTTGTACTGCTGGAACATCATCGCTTTCAGAAAACTTACCAAGTAATTCTAAAGCTCCCATGTTCTTCAGTAGAGATTGATTCAATAAGGTAACTTGTCTTCTTTCTTGAACAAGAGCTGAAAAATCCACATGAATTAGCTCTAAGAATGTTGAAAGAATACAACTAGCTAAACGCTTTCCACAATTATCATCTTTTAATAATTCAATCATCGATGGAAAAGCCCCCTTAAGATTTACTAACTGGGTAAATTCTTTAGTTTTGACCTTTCTGAACTGTCTGATTACTTTAATAAGATTCTGTGTACAATCGGCGAATTCAGGTACCCAATCCTCCTTATTATTACGAGATGCTGCTTCGGTGTAATCTTTGAATATTTTCATGAAGGATGTCTCGAGTTCATCTGGTGTTTTAGCTTTAGGAGGATATGTAGTTGCAGGAAATCCTACAACCACACCCTTGATGAAATCTATAGAACAATTCAAGTAATCATCATAACATTCATAAGAACATCTACTGGATCTTTATTTGAATACAAAATAACAAGAAAACTCCAACTTGGAGAACAAAAAATCTTTCTCTCTCCTAAATTTCTTGTCTAAATTCTCCAAAAAGATCCCTCTCACTACGAGGTCGCCCGGTCCCTTATATATGGTTTTACATAGTGGATGACAGGTAATAAATCCTTCATTTTCGGATCTGGTGTGCGTCATTAACGCACGCTTACATTGACTCTTTTCTCACGTGCTCTATAACATCGCATGGCTCTTCACACTTTTCTTGTGACTAGGTTGATGTCATCTGCTGCGTCATTCTGGATACACTGTATGTGGTTGCCTTCGCTCAGTCTTGATGGTCGTTACTTCGCATGACTAATAGGTGTAGTATTTTACTCCTATATTTTGCCTATTCTCATGTCGTTTCTTTGAAAAAGAGTGTGATATGAGAAATTTCAATTTATTCTATCGCACCCATTCACCCTTTCATATTCTTGTGTACCGACATATCTCTGTGATTTCAGTATAACCGTCTACACGTGCTAATTTTATCTCCTTTTTACTGGCACGTTCGAATTTAACCGGTCACCTTTTTCATCTATTTATTAACCAAGCTTGAAGAGATATAATTTTTTCCTTTTTATTTCGTCTTCCCTTTTCGTTTCTGTGATTCCTCTGCAAATCTTCATCTTCTTCAAATTTCTTCATCTTCAACTTTTGATATCTCAGATTTGATTTTGCTGCTGTTTCTATGGATTCTCATCAAAGGTTTGATTTTGATTTTACTGATCTTATCTCTCTTTCTGTTCTGATTCTGCTGAAACTGATCTTATCTTTCTTTCTATTAAAATCATAGTGCTAAGAGCAACCACAGTCACGACCAAATTTGGGGACTAAACCCAAATTTGGTCTCAAAATGTGGCGCAACGGAAGGGACCAAACCCAAAATTGGTCGCCAAAATTAGGGTTTGAGACCAAGTGCGGTCGTCAACCCAGACTAAACGAAGATATAGTGGGACGAAAGTATTAATATCGTATGAAAGCAGGCGAGATTTTAGTGACCGTATGAAATCATACGAGAGTATAATTACCGTTTGAAGATGGGGCGTTGATACAATTAGCGTATGAATCAGGCGCATCTATAAACTCCGCCTAACCGAACGCATGTAATACATACGCCCCAACATAGGCGTAGTTATATTGTACGCCCCAATGGGACGTTGGTATATTGTATGCCCCAATGGGACGTTTTTTTAATGTACGCCCCAATGGGACGTTGGTATATTCACTCGTTTAGTGGGATAATACGTTATTAGAAGAAGATTAGTGGGCTAATACGTTATTAGAAGAAGACTAGTGGGATAATATTTCTGTAAATTCACTAATCAGGCGGTCATTAAAGTGCACCTGAATCAGGCGGTCATTAAAAGTGCGCCTGAACTGGGGCGTTTGTTATACTTCCGCCTGAATAAAAAATAGTCTTCTATGACTGTGCTTGCTCACTATAAATGCCAAATTTTTTTTTAGCTTTTGGTCTGCTATTTGGCATTTGGTCGACTTCATGACTGTGGATGCTCTAATCTGTTATATTAATTCCATATTGGTTCTGTTTCAGCAAAATTTTTTCCTCTGGCCATACCAAATTTACAATTCCAAATCCTAATTCTTCTTCAACTTTGAAAGACAAAGAGTCTCTCAAGATAAAATCATTGCATAACAAAGGAGTAAGAAATACTTTTTCTTCTATGAAACAATATTGTTTCCTCTGTTTCTTATCTGCGTTGTTATTCACAGGATTTCGAATGCGAGACGGTTGGTGGTAAGAAGTTGAAGATTAAAAGAGTTTGCAAATCCCCCACGCTCAACAAGAGTCTCATCATTCTTGAGTTTGGCCATTAGGAAATCAAGGTCCCTTCTCGCGTTAATATTGACACTCGTCCACAAGGCTTGATTGCCTCTGCTACTTTACATATAACTGCTTCTCCAAACGAAGTTTTCGCTGCCAAGGAAAACGTGTCGATTGATCATGTGTTGAAGGAAATTTCTGCTCCTTCAGCTATGACCGCACCATCAGTTAATCAAGCTTTCTATACCTTTGTGAAGGTTTCGTTGTTTTCGAACATTCCCGCTTCTGTGGAGAACATCACACCTGTGGAAAATATTACTCTTGTGAAGAGTATTACTGCCCCTGCATCTATGAGTATCGCTTCCTTTGCTTATATTTCTTGTTCTTATAAATTTATCTCCCCTTCGCTTGAGTCCATCTCTATTTATAAGGGAGTCTTGGAGGGAGTAGATCCTGCTTATCAAGCTTTGTCTGATATTATCAATGTCGCTCAGTTGTCCATTACCGACCCCTTTAAACTTCATATCTGTGATGCTCTGAGTAAGTTATTATGCGGTTTTCCGCCTAACAAGGAAACAAGGAGCGGGATCTTCTCTTATTGACCCAAGTGTCCATATCGCTCTTGGGCTCCTGGTGAATGTTCTTGTCCATATATATATATATATATATATATATATATATATATATTGCTTAGATCGTTTTACTACATATTCACGTTTGACTTGTTTCCCTTCCAGGAATCTCATCGTCAGATGATCTTAACTGGGGGATATTTTGAATCTAACAATTCTGCGCTACAACTCGCTTTAGAGAAAGAAGTTAATAAGTTGAAAGGGGAACTCCATACTGTAACTATAGAATGTGAAAGTCTTCATAGCAAGAATCAAGAACTTATAAGTGCAATTCTCTTCACTCTTACATCCTCTTTAAAAGTAATTTATATTTTTTGTCTATGTTTTTTGAATTTCCTCGTTCGCACTTTAAGATTTAAATCAGAAGCGCGTTTTGAAGAGATATGATTTTCAGTTTTCCGCTGAAGATGCTTGTGCTGATAATGAGAAGTTGTTGAACCAAATAAACCAGTTAAATAACGAGCATTCATATTCGCTTGACCATATTGAAAATCTAACAAATGAGGATGTCCATTTATCTCAACAGTGTGAGACATTGAGTTTCCAGATTTCCCATCTATCTAAATTGTTGTGTACCGTTGATTTAAGGCATCAAACTTTGTCAAATGACAAGGTCTATCCATGGAGAAGTGGTCTTTCTTAAAGAAAGAAGCGATGTTTTCACATCAATATATTGTTCTTCAGAAAATTTGTGATAACCAAGAGAAATCTCTTCACACATTAAGGAATCAGCTCGATGAATCAACAAAGACATTGACCGTTCAAAATGAAAAAAATATTCAAAGTAAGATAAATTTGACGTGAAGATGAACCAACTTCAAGATTAGCATGCCCAGTTAAAAAAATCTCATGATTTCCTTATGAAAGAGAAGGCTCTTCTTTCTTTGGATTAGAAGAAAATTCGGTCTCATCTTAAAGGTTTAGATGGTGATGATTTTCATAAGGCTATGGAAAATATGAAGAATAATGGTTTTGCATTAGCTCAATATCTCATTTCGCAGAGGGAAGGTAGTCACATGGAGATGGATGCCTCAATTTATTTGCCCTTTATTATTTAAATATTTTCTTTACGAAAACTTCGCTATGGTTATAATTATGAAAACTTCGCTCTTGCAGAGTCTGAGAAGTTGCATCAATATACCATCTCTCGGTTGAGATCCGATCAGGCTAAGGCTCACAAAGAACGTACGAAATTCTCAATTGTTGTTACTTATTCTCGTGATCGATCAGAGATGAGATGCTCGTATCTTCAAAGCTTCATGGAAATTGGTACAAGAAATTGTGAGAAGGCTATCGCTCGTGACGCTCATATTACGGCTCAAACTCTTGTGAACAACATTCTTCTTGAGAAATCACTTCCTTTGGTGACTGTTCCACCTCTTGATAGAAGCGATGACGAGCAGCTTCTTGATCTGACAGTAATTATGAGCATGTGAGCGATGAGGAGGAAGATCTTGAAGTTCCCCTTCAAGAAAATCAACTTGAAAAGGATGGATATGATGAAGGTTTTTCAAAGATCCTAACAACGAGATCCACGCTGAAGCTTTTGTGGTTTATCAAGGTGTGCCTTCCAATGATGCTTAAGTTTTTCTTTTACGTCTTTACAAGTGTATTTTGGTGCGCTCGAAACATGTCCCCTTTTTTATCGTTCATTTCTTAATAAGGAAGATAATATATTATTTAAGTTAATTCCCATACTTTCCTCTTATTATATTCCTTGCAAGAAATGTGTAAGTGATTCTGTGCGTCTTACTTATTTTTTAATTTGTCCGCAAAACAATGTTAGTGCGAAATATAATTTTCTCATGAGGTCTTATCTTGCCTTCCTAATTAAAGGTCTTATCTTGCCTTCCTAATTTGTCCTGCAGGTTTTATTCCCGCGTAAATACGACAAACCGTAATACTCCCGTGAGTAAAAAGCCTCATGATATTTGCGTCTTTTGACACAATTCAGCTCCCTAATGAAGGGTGTCGTCCTTATATTTCCCCTGATTCCCTTTCAAGGAGGCTTACCCCTACCGGGTTAGGGTGGACTCCTCCCATCCAGTGATGCAACAACCAATTGTGTTCGCGGCCTCTTATCCATCTGCCAATATGAATTATGGTTACAAGACCGCACCCTAAGTGGGTTTTCTTCGGACTGATTGCATCATAGTCAAGAGTTGTCAAGAGCGGCCAAGTACGCTCCAGACGCCCCAGGCACTCTTGACTCAACCGTGTACCTCGCCGCCTTGATAGAGTTTATGCACTCCTTAGAAGAGACCTTATCACCTTAATATTTCGACTTAGGCACATCTCCTGGATGGGCTTTTATTTCATCCCAAATCTCCATGACTCAAGCTCCAGGGTCGATGTAGCTTTCACTTGAGCCATGCTAACTAGGTTTTCCCAATTGTTATGCGCGTTAGGTCTTATTATTGCCTCTTGATGTATGCGAACTAAGGTGCACGCCACAATTGGATACCTAGCCTCCCTAATTGGAGTCTTTACTTCTGATGCCTTCTATTAAGGTCTTATTTTTTCCTTTTTGAGAATTATATTTAAAAGAACGAAATCTTCAAATTTATTCATATGTTTGAATATCATAATTCTGTAGAATCTTTATAAATTCGCATCTTTCATTTCGTACACTCTACTCTCAGTTACATTGGATTGCTTTCTGCTTGTGTGCGACCATTACCGCATGATTTATGGATAGTATTTCTTTAAATATAATGTGTTCCATGGATGTTCAAGCTTGAGACAAGTATTCTTCCCTTCAGGGTCCATCAACTTGTACGCTCCATTCCCAACTATTCTTTTTATTATTACGGTCCATCCCATCTTTTTTCCATCTTTCCATCTCTTCCTTTCTGATAAGGCGGTATTTCTCGCAACACTAGCTCTCCTGGTTGAAATTCTCTTTCTTTAACGCGCTTGTTATATTCTCGATCTATCCTTTGATAATTTTCCATATGTTGCAAAGCAATTTCTCTACTTTCTTCTAGATCATCAAGTTTTGTTAAGATCAAATCTGCACTTAAAATCTTTTCCTATGCTTTTTTCTTAGTTGTAGGAATGATAACCTCAGTTGGTAAAACCGCCTCAACTCCATATGTCAGGCAAAAGGGTGACATTCTTGTATCTTCTCTCCTGGTTGTTCTGTATGCCCATGCTACATTATGCACTTGTTCGCACCACCCTTTGCTGTGTCCTTCCAATTTCTTCTTCAGTGTATCAGCGATTGTCTTGTTGGTTGTCTCTGCTTGTCCATCACTCTGTGGATACAAAGGGGTGGATTTTCCGCTTTTTATTTTGAATGCATTAAGTAGCATTTCTATGTTTTCTCCTTCAAACTGTTTTCCATTATCGGAAACTAGTTGTGCGGGGATGCCGAATCTACAAATGATATTCTCAAATATGAATGTGAATATATATTTATCTCGAATATGCTGCACCGCTTTCACCTCTACCCATTTTGTAAAATAATCTGTTACTACTATCAAATATCTCCTCTGCCCTGTTCCTATTATGAATTGACCTACAATGTATAAGCCCCATTTTCCAAATAGCCACACATTTGTTGATGAGATCAGCGCCGCTCCTGGTGCATGTATTTTCTTTCCATGACGTTGACATTCTTCGCATAGTCTTGATACTTCTTTCGCGTCTTCGTGCATGTAGGACCAGTAATATCCTTGTATTTTTGTTCTGTATGCCAAAGATCTGCCTCCACTATGGTTCCCAGCATCGCCATAGTGTAATGTATTCAAAATTTCCATCACCTATTTTTGCGTTAAACACCTAAGCGATGGTCCATGGAATGATCTTCGATGTAATACACCATCTCTTAGTTCATAGTTTGTCGCTCGACTCTTTAGCTTGCGTGCCTCCAATCTATTTCTTGGGACTTCTCCCTTTTCCAAGTATAAGTGGAGTTGGGTTCTCCAATCTGCGGCTTTGTCCGCTTGCTCTTCTTCTGCATTTTCTATTATCATGACATATGCATAATTTTCTTCTTCTTTTTTTGATAGAGGGTGAAAAGAGCGTTTGTAATTATACACCTTGCGGTTGGATCTACCATCATAGATGGAATAAAATGCATATGCTAATCTATTATCTTTCCTTGATATGTGTCTCCAAGTTATTTTTGGAATTTGTGTTGATAGCTCTGCGACAAGTTTCTTGTACTTCTATAAGGATGGATCATTGGTGTTATATATTCCTTCTATTTGGCGGATAACTAATTGTGAGTCACTAGTTATCCGCGCATCTTCTAACTTATTTCAATTTCCAACTGCAGCGCGTGCACCACCGCTTCATATTCGGTTTCATTATTGGTGGACGCGAACTCCAACCTAAATGAGTTGCCATTCTCACTCCCGCTGGTGAGATAAAAACTATTCCAATTCCATGCCTTCTCCATTGGATGACCCATCTACTAATATCTCCCACCTTCTATGATCTGTCAACAGGTATTTAGGATTCCCATGCCCTTCATCTACATCCATCATTTCTTCCACACCTTCGTCCTCTTCTAATAAGAATTCTGCCAAGAAATCTGCGATAACTTGCGACTTTGGTGAAGATAATATTTCATACTTGATCTCAAAGGGCCCTACTTGTGCATTCCATCTTTCGATTCTTCCTGATCTTTTTGAGTTTTTCATTACTGACTCAATTGGTACTCTCGTTAATACCTTAATCTTGTGGGCTTGAAAATAGATACGAAGCTTTTATGTTGCATAGACCAGTGCGAGGATTAACTTTTCAATCTTTGAATAATTTTTCTCTGCTGCATTATATGTTTTACTTATGTAGTATATCATCTTTTCCACTCCTTGGTCAAAACGTAGCAGTATATCACTTAATGCGTGTGATGTTGATGCCAAATATATCAGTAATTCTTCTCTGTCTCCGCTTTCTGCAAGATAGATAAATTCATTAAGTGGTTCTTTATATTTTACAGCGCTTCATCACATTCATCTGTCCATTTGAACTTAGTCCCCTTCTTTAGGATGTTGAAGAAGTGTTTGCAGTTATCTGATGAACGCGAAATAAACCGCCCCAATGAAGCTAGGAGTCCATTCAATTTTTGTACATCTTTCACAGTTGCAGGTGTTGGCATATCACGAACCTCTTGTACCTTTTCTGGGTCGACTTCTGTTCCTTCTTTAGATACAATATACTAAGAATTTCCCTGATGCGACTCCAAAAATACACTTCTATGGATTTATCTTTATGTTGAATTGCCGCATCTGCTCAAAGATTTCTCTCAAATTGTCAACATGATCTTCGGCTTTTTTGCTTTTCACCAACATGTCATCAACGTATACTTCTAATGTTGTATGTATCCACTTTGCAAAAACTTTTTCTACCATTCTTTGATATGTTCACCAGCCAAAAGGCATTTTCTTATAACAATATAATCCTCTGGGTGCGAAAAAAGAAGAATAATCTTGATTTTCTTCCGCCAGAGGAATTTGATTGTAACCTTTATATCCGTCCATCAGTGATAATCTGTCATTTCCTGACGCCGCTTCAACCATCTATGGTATATCTGGTAATGGAAAACTGTCCTTTGGACATGCCTTGTTTAAGTCACGGAAGTCGATGCAAATCCTTATGCCATCATTGTTCTTCGGCACATCACTGATGTAGTTTTTAAAGTGGAAGTAAGAATTCGTTACTCGGACTTTTATAAAGATTTGGTTTAAGAAAATACTAAGAAAAGGAAAAATACTAAACACAAATTGGTAAAATAGACCAAAAGATTGATATGGTGATTTTGTATTCAAATAGGGTGCTAGGACTTCGAGATTCCACCGCTATTATGTATACTATAATGTTAAATAATTTTCTACCAATAATCTCGAGACGATTTAGGACACAAAATACGTCTCGGAAATTTATCTTTTAAATCAATGAAAATTCTTAAATGGCTAATAATTATCTTCACTTAAATGATGGTCTCCAAATTAGATAGATAAATTGTTATTCAAGCACGAGGACACATAAAGATTAATTATTATTGTTAATGCACAAGAATGTAAAGGCAATGGAGAATTGCTAATATAGAAAATAATTTAAAGCAATCTAGCATACATAATAAGGCTTCCTCTTTAATCATAGAAAAAGATTTAGCTACTCATAGTCGAAAGAAAAGACACATAAAAAATTATGGAATTCATTGTTATTCATTGTTGTTCACAATTTCTTGTTTCTTCTCTTTCAATTACACCAAACAATAAAGTGGAGAGCCAAAATTAATAAAACGGAATACAATGTTCTCTGGACCCAAAACAAAAAGATCCCCCTTCCACGAACACCACACCCCTTTATATACTCACCACTTCCTCATACTTCCCTGATTAGAAAAGTATGCATTTAACTCCGAATCTTGCGTACACAGCAAAATAATTCTTATGATGTCGACATACTAATCTTCATACCCCATAGAAATGATGTTAATATTATATTCTTTCCTTACAAAAAGGTCATGCCTTGGTTGTAAATGAATTTGGACAATTGTGATTGGCATCTCCATTCAAAACTTGACTTAATTATTTAATCCACCGAATATTTAATTCAATGCAAATAATTGAGTATGTATAGCCTTCCAAATTTGTCTGGCTTTGGATTGCATGTCTTTGTAGATTTGAGAAGAATATATTCTCACTTGACTGTCCAATATACTATTTCTTTAATTAGTTTTCTCATTTCATTCTTTAGCTGCATGATCAAGCTGGTGGACCACAATTGGCTGTGAGAGCTCAAGCTTTGAACGATGGTTGCACACGTTCGCATCTTTCTACATTAATCTCATACGGGTGCCCGTAGTAATTCCAATTTTTCCATTCTCATTATGCAATTCTGCAAAATTCAAATAAAATTATCAAAGTGTACGAAATAAAGAACTAAACAAATATAAATTAATATGTAAAAATGACCTGTTTGCACACTCATCAAATACCCCCAGACCTATATTTTGTTAACCTTTCGGAAGGGTTTAACAGAGGTGTACCCACAAAACCATTTACTCCAAATTGGTCATAAGTATTCAAAGAGCTATGATGACATACATATTCTCAACCTATCGCCAAATAACTAAAATGCTAGAGAAATCAAAAATATCCGCTTTAAAGCTAAATAAAGAAAAGGGGAGACACATCCGCTACACAACTAGATAAAGAGATATCCGCTACACAGCTAGATAAACATTGTAAGATGCATCCGCTTTACAGCGGGATAAGATTAGGAGAGAGATAAAGATGAGAGGGACATCCGTTACACAGCTGGACAAATTACGTTGATGAGTTGAACCAGTGCTATAAAGATCTTGTGCCAGATGGAAAGCGGACTAACAGAGAAACCAATATGCATCTTTTCGAATCTTTCATAGTGCTCAGTAGAAATTCTTCGGCTTCAACTGTTGATGATAAACTCTTGAACCTTGTAGAACCTTGACAATTAACTCTTCTCTTTAATTCTTCAATTTCTTGCTTGAAACTTCCTTAAATATTTCTACTTCCCTATGGCCTTTTTGGAAGAAAAAAAAACTAACAAAATATATATATATATCTTTTCATCATTTTTTCTTCTTTTTCATACAATAATAACAAGACTAAAATTTACATGGCCAGGAGAGAAGGACTTTAGCACTTGGGTCTTTTCGACTTGTAATGTCTTGGTATCATGTACTTCAACAACTTTCATCGTTTGATTTTCTTTGCTCTTGTAACTAAGTCTTCAACTTTGATTTTTGAATTCTTCTTCCTATTGTTTCTTCTAAACCATTAACTCTTCAACTTTCTTCATATATTTTGATGTCGCTCCGCTTGTTGATGATGATAAGTTTCTATTGAGAGAGAGTCGTAATCCAGTAACTACGATTACACGGGAGGTTGCTTTGTCTTTCTGGCATTTCCTTCTGGCTTATTGTATTTCCATCATGGATGGTTAAGTACATCACGATTACCCTCTAAAAGGTACATGTTCTCTCCTGAGTGTCAATGATCTCAATGTCTTTTTCTCTAATGTCTCAATAGAATGTTATCCCTAGCAATTCGAATTTC
This sequence comes from Papaver somniferum, assembly GCF_003573695.1. Lineage (NCBI taxonomy): Eukaryota > Viridiplantae > Streptophyta > Magnoliopsida > Ranunculales > Papaveraceae > Papaver > Papaver somniferum. Next base: position 123,282,026 of record NC_039368.1, on the reverse strand, counting down.
TATCTTTTAGGTGAGAAACAATATGTAAACTTAACTAACTGAATACTATGTGACTCTAAATGTTGGAGATTCTTGGTACAACTAAATTTTTTCTCCCTTACCCCTAAACCTAAATTGAACATAGTCCCCGATGTTCCAGATATAAATATATGAATGCATGAACAAAAAGAAATGATAATCAAAAGGAAAGAGATAGGGAAAGATGTTATCAGGACCATGTACCACAAAGATGGGTTTCCTCCCAGAAAGCGCTAAGTTTAATGTCTTCAGCCAGACATGAATGTACCTGCAGAATATTAGTCGTGATAAACGGGATCTTGTAAATTTGTATTTTCCACTTCAGGGTTGGTCAATTCGATGAATGGTTTCAACCGCTGACCGTTGACTTTAAAAGTCTCTCCACTATCATGGTTCCTAACCTCAATAGCACCGTGCGGATACACGGTCTTGATATAAAATGGGCAAGTCCAACAAGATCTAAGCTTACCAGGAAAAAGGTGAAGACGAGAATTATACAAGAGAACTTTCTGTTCTGGTGTAAACGACTTTCGAGGAATCGATTTATCGTGACAAACTTTGGTTATCTCCTTGTAAATTTTCGCATTTTGGTAAAAATCATTACAAATTTCTTATAACTCATTGAGTTGAAGTTCTATGGTTATCACCAGCAGTAGGTAGGTCAAAGTTTAGCCTTTTAATGACCCAATAAGCTCGGTGTTCTAATTCTATACGGAGACATCCCAAGTGGAGTCTTAAAAGCGGTTCTGTAAGCCCACAAAGCTTCTATTAAGCGCAAAGACCAATCCTTTCGGGTAGGGTTTACGGTCTTCTCTAAATTTGTTTGATCTGCCTATTAAACACTTCTACTTGGCTAAAAGTTTGTGGGTGGTAAGGTGTAAAAACCTTATGGGTAATGAAGTAGTTTTTCATGAGCGTCTCGAAAGATCGTCTACAAAGATGGGATCCTCCATCACTAATGATTGCTCTAGGCATACCAAATCGAGAGAAAATATTGTCTCTAAAAAACTTCATCACAACGTGGCGATCGTTTGTCTTGGTAGCTATTTCTTCAACCCACTTAGACACATAGTCAACAACTACTAAGATGTAAAAGTTTATGTAGGAATTGACAAAAGGACCCATAAATTCTATATCCACACTACTGTATCAACAACTCTTGTTGATCCCTTCTGTCTTCTTCATAGTATCTTGGTTTATTCTTCAACATCCTCCCTTAAACCAAGATACTCTTTGCTAATCATCCCCAACTTTCCACGCAAGTAAATGAAAGTGTTAGACTTCAAAAACTTGGTGAAAATATCTGCCACTTGCTCTTCACTCTCAACAAACTCAACATCTATCTCCTTATTGCTTACAAGATCTATGATGTAATGATATTTGTTATCAATATGCTTACTTCTTCCATGAAGTACTGGATTATTAGTTAGTGAAATTGTTGTTGGTGTCTTTTGTTCTTGAAACAATGACTTCAGCATCATTCTCAACCATAACTTGTATAGCACAGTTGTAGCATCTATATACTCAGCTTCCGTTGTAGATAATGCAACAACTGTTGCTTCTTAGATGACCAAGAGAAAAAACCAGTTCCCAACTGAAAACCATAACCTGATGTACTTTTTCTACCTTCTGTATCTCCATCCCAATCACTATCAGTGAAACCAACCGACTTTGGATCTTCTGAAACAGTATAAAATATTTCCATGCTTGTTGTTCCTTTTATGTACTTCAGAATACGTTTTGCAGCTTGTAAATGTGATTGTCTAGGAGATTCCATAAACCTACTAACCAACCCAAGTGCATACATGATATCAGGTCTTGTAGCAGTCAAATATATTAAACATCCAACAAGACCTTTAAAGTCTGTTGAATTCACAAGCTCTCCTGATCCATCTTTTGTGAACTTCAGTCCCTCTTCTACTAGTGTTAAAATTGTATTACAATTATCCATCTTGAAACGCTTTAAAATTCCTTCAGCATACCTTTGTTGATTAATAAAAATTCCTCTCTCAGTTTGTTGTACTTCAATACCTAGAAAGTAAGACATCAAACCAAGATCTGTCATCTCAAACTCCTTCTCCATATCCTCCCTGAATTAATTGATCATCTCAGAACTGTTTCGAGTAAATATGAGATCATCCACATATAAATATACTATAATATGATTTCCAAGACCATCAACTTTCAAATACAAAGTATGCTCATGTGGATATCTTGTAAAACCTTTCTTGAGAAAATAAGAATTATTCTTGTATGCCAAGCTCTTGGTGCTTGTTTCAAACCATACAAAGTTTTTTTTAGCTTGTATACTTCATTCTCCTTCCCCTCCATAATGTATCCAGATGGTTGCTTTACATAAACTTCTTCTTCCAATACTCCATTCAAGAATACTGAATTTACATCCATCTGAAATATCTTCCAATGCTTTTGTGCAGCTAAAGTAATGATCATACTTACTGTATCAAGTCTTGCAACTGGTGCAAATACTTCTGAATAATCAACTCCTTGTCTCTGTCTATAACCCTTAGCAACTAACCTTGCTTTCAGTCTATTTCATCATTTGACTTGTATTTTGTTTTGTAAACCCACTTAACACCAATAGGCTTCTTAACTAGTGGAAGTGTTGTTAGTTTCCAAGTATTATTCTTATCAATTGACTCCAATTCTTCATTCATGGCTTGAATCCAACCTTGTTCTTTAGAAGCTTCTTCATAAGCTACAAAATCACAATCTCCAAATAGTGCAAAATTCACCACTTCATCATCAATATCTTTATCATATCTTGATACAACATAATCATTTAACTAGAAGGTATGATATATTTTCTTCTTGGTCTTGTTTTCTTGTTGTGTTATTGCTTCTGCTCTGCTTCTTCATATTGTTCTTAAACATTATCTCGAGCTTGTACTTCTTCTCCAACCACAATTGGAATAGTTCTGATAGTAGTAGATGGATCAACATTCCTTGTTGAACCAATATTATGAGGATCAACATTCATTGTTGATCCATTATTCCGATTCTATTGTGAATCTTCATCAAATATCACATCTTTACTTATAACTATCTTTCTAGTTTCTGGGTTATATAGCTTGTATTCTTTAGTCACTGAACTGTAACCAACCATAATACATTTTTCACTCTTATCATCCAGCTTCTTCCTTAATTCTTTTGGCACATGTGCATATTCAATGCACCCAAAATTCTAAGATGTCTTACACTTGGTCTTACTCCTCTCCATGCTTCTTCTGGTGTCTTGTTATTCAAATTATTTGTAGGACATTTGTTAAGTAGATACACTGCTGTATCAACTCATAACCCCAGAAATTCTTTGGTAAATCTTTTGTTCTTCTTATAGTTCTTTCGTCTCCATTATGGTTTTGTTCTTTCTTTTGGCTACACCATTCTGTTGAGGTGTATATCTTGTTGTTAGCTGATATAAAATACCATGTTCTTCCATGAAACTATCAACAACGATATATTATGTTCCTGTATCAGTTCTTAATATCTTTAAGTTTTTACCAATTTGTTTCTCAGCATATGCTTTGAAACTTATAAAAGCATGAAAAACATCACTCTTTTGTTTAAGCAAATATACCCATGCTTTCATACTAAAGTCATCAATGAAAGTTATGAAATAGTTATTACCTCCATGTGATGGAACTTCTATAGGACCACACAAATCACAATGAATGATCTCCAAATGTTGTTCAGCTCTTCTTGCTTTGTTAACTGGAAATGGATCTCTATGTTGTTTGCCAAAGATACAATTCTCACTTCTTTATTCTGGAATTTGAATGAAAGGTAATCCTAACACCATCTCTTTCTTTTCTAAAATTTGCAAACTGTTAAAGTTCACATGTCCCATTCTCTTGTGCCATAACCAAGTATCATTATAAACACTGCTACTGTAACATCTTTCCTTTTGATGTTGAATGTTCAAAGGAAATAGTCTGTTTTTAGTCATCTCCACCCTTGCTATCAATCTTCTTCTTCTATCTCTGATGAAGCATAAACCATTGTAAATATTTATAGAATATCCTCTTTCAGACAACTGACCCATACTTAGCAAGTTCTGATGTAAAACTGGAACATAAAATACATCAATGATGTATGCTTTAGAACCATTCTTGAGAACAATTCCTATTCTTCCTTTTCCCATAACTGGAATAGTTGAACAATTCCCAAACTTTACTGTGGATCTTACAGACTCATCCAAGCTTTCAAACAAATCTTTTCTGCCACACATATGATTGTCGCAACCTGTATCCAAGTACCACTTAAGTTGAGGTTGTTCTTCTGCTGTATGACATGCTAGTAACATGTTTTCAGTCTTCTGCTCTTATGTTTCTTCTTCTTCTTGACTTTCAGCAATATTAGCTTTGAAATTTTCTTTATAGTTATTAGCAACTGTCTTTCGTGGTTTTGAATACTCAGTAGCAATGTGTCCAAAATCTCCACAATTATAACATTGTATCTTTCATCTATCAAATGGCTTCCTATAACTCCCATTATTTGATATTCCTCCATTATTGTATCCTCCTTGAGAACCTCCATCATTAGATTTCCTTGATTTTTCTCCAACTAACTTGACTTTGAAGTGCTTCTTCAACTTGTTTTTCAGCAACTGTATTCTCTAGCAATCTGTGTTCATAGGCATGTAATGAACCCAATAACTCATTAAGAGTCATAGTTGCAGCTGTGTTGTATTCATCTATATCAGTCACCTTTGATTCAAATTTCTCAGGCAAACTTCTTAATATCTTCTCAACAACTGTTGAATCTTCTATAGTATCACCATTAGACTTCATCTCATTGACAAGATTCAAAGTCTTTGAGAAAAATCTGATATAGTTTCAGTACTTTCCATCTGCAATAATTCATACTTTCTCATTAGGGTTTGCAATATAACCTTCTTGACCTTGTCAGACCCTGTGTAGTAGCTAACCAAACCATCCCATGCTGCTTTAGCTTGCTTAATATAGATAACTATGTACATGAGAAATTCGTGAACACCTTGATGAAGAATATATGTAGCTTTAGAATTCTTCTTTTGTTTTCAGTTAATAGAGTTTGCGCAGCTCCTTCAACTACAGCTCCTTCTGCTGGTTCTACATAACCATCTTTCACAATATCCCATACTTCTTAATATGTAAAAATTCTCCATCTGTAACCTCCAATGTTAAAAGTTTTTGCCTTCAAACACTGGCACCTTGATTGAACTTAAACTTGTCATCTTCTTCAACTTCTCATACCCACATCCCTATAATCTGATACCAGTGCTCTGATGCCAGATGTAGAAAATATGATATCAAAAACTTAAAAGAACACAAAACTAAACTCAAACAAACTTCTCTTAATTGATGTAATTAAAACTCACGGCCTTAACAGCCTATTTATATGCTTACAAACTTGACTCTCAAGTAATAAACACTTTCCTAACATAATCAAACTCTAACAAAGACTCTTCTAGAAAATACTCCTGTAAACAAACTCTAAAACCAGCTATATACTTGCAACCCAAGTAAACTTCTAAAAACCGTACCATGCGTCAAAAACTCTTGTTGATCGATTCACTTCATATCAACTATATCAGTTGATCCAACCATACTCTGTCAACTCTCATAGTTGATCCACACTAATGTATCAACAACTCTTGTTTATCCCTTCTGTCTTCTTCATAGTATCTTGGTTTATTCTTCAACACATATGACACTCTTGTTTTTCTTGACGAGTTCAGGGAACAAGCGAATAGTTTGAAATACTTGCTTCTTTTATTTGAGTTGGCTTCTGTTCTTCGCATAAACTTTGCAAAATCTAGTATGTATGGGTTGCATGAGCAACAAACTTACAAGATCTATCCAGCATGTTGGGGTGTTCTTTTGATTTCTTACCTGCCACTTATCTGGGCCTTCCTCTTGGGGATCATGCTTTGGGGGTTAGAAAGTGGGAGTTGATTATTGAGAAGATCAAGTGAGATTAGCTTCATGAAAAAGATCTATCCTTAATAAAGAGGGAAAACTCACTCTTAAAAAGTGTCTTGTCGAGTATCCCCATCTATATGTTCTCGTTGTTTACATCTCCTATTAAAGTGATAGAAGCGATTGAGAAAGTGACGAGAGATTTTCTTTGGGATCCTAACGAGTTTAAGAAAGACCATGATGCAGTTCGTTGGAAGAAAGTTTGTACTCCCATTTCCAAAGGAGGCCTGAGAATCAAGTCACTTCGCACATTCAAACTAAAAGTAATTTATGATGTTACAGGGCAGTATGCTAAATTGCTCATTCTATGTCTTTGTGCAGGGCGTCAAAAAGAAGGAAAAAACAACCGCTAAGCCACCAGCTAAGAGAGTAAAAAAGAAATCCCCAGTTTCTAAGAAAGGCAAGGGCTCCAAGAAATGAAAGTCAAATATGTATGTATCCTCATCCGTCTGATTTAGCTTTTGATTGAAAACTCTATTGCTGAACTCTGAGATATTGAACAGTGTTAAGAAAGACGTCACCCGTCATAAATTGATAGAAGCAGGCCAGAAACACTCCCACAACTTTAGGTTGAACTTAGTCCCACACGTTGTTTCACATCTATTTGATACACTGGGCTATGGTTACATGTAAGAAACGGACCCATAATTTGATGGGTATCGCCTTAGTGCTAAAGTCAAAGGAGTTGTAATTTATTCATCGAATATTAACTCGACTCTTAGAACTCCACTGCTTAGAAATTTAGTTCTTATATTTGTAGTTGGGTTTCCTTTTCCACCAAAGAGTACTGCATTTGGTGGTGAGGAATAGGAAATTCCAAATCGACATCCGAAGCTAAAAAATGAAGCAGATAGAACGGGAAATAATTAGAGTCGGCATATTTGTATTTTTCTTTGTGGTCCACCTACTTGGTTTTCAGGCATTGTCCAACTCAACTGGTGTGTGTTACATAGGTCGCCGCATCGGACACTCTGTACAAGGTCGGATACCTTAAACGCTCGTATGTGAGCCATTTACAATGAGTGTTGGTTGTTTATCCATTCTGGTAGTAAGTCAGGTCAATAAAGTTAAAACTTGAAATGTTAGAGTTCTTTGTAGGAACTTCATATGATCAATAATCAAGACCCATTTTATATCTGTCAATCATTCAGTTGCATTGTTGTCGGGCAAAAGGCTTTCATATGATCTTTGGCATCTTTGATCGCCTAAGTCGTGCTAGTGGTAGGTCAATAAAGTCAAAACTCCAAATGTTAGAGTTTCTTTGTGCCTTCTTGGGACCTTGTTATCAATTTTAATCTTCTTCAAACAAACAAAAAATGATCAGTTATGAAGACCCATTTCACATTTTGTCAATCATTCAGTTGCATTGTTGTCGGGCGAAAGGTTTTCATATGATTTTTGGCATCTTTGATCTCTCAAGTCCTTAAATTTTATACTTTTGTTGTCAGTATTTTTCAAATTAAGCACAATTTTGTAGAACAATAAATAAATACTTTACAAAGAAACCAAGATATTTACTTATACCATTTTCCATACGTTACATCGGCTTCTTACATTCTCCACATATTTACAAGAAGGATTACGCAATCCACTCCTTTGTCTCTATGTTAGATAAATTTGATTTATGTGCTAATAAGATTCTTTATGAAATGCAGTTCCTATAACTGCAATGCAGATGTCAGAGCTCGGACGGGCTAGAAAAATGTAAGGATGAGTAGAAGAATGATCGACTTGGGGAATGCTAGATTGTTCAAAGAGGAGGGAACCACTGCCATAACCTCTCCATAAATGTTTTCACGTATAGGCTCAGAATTGACTCCATCATCTTGCCTCCCCACTCTGCATGGGAACAGAAAAATATACAGAAATTACAAGTTATAGTTAGGCAAAACCCTTTTTCATTTTTGGGTTCTATTTCATAGATGATGATAAGAAGAAAATTACATTGTATTCTATTTCAATGAAAATAATTATGTTTATATTTTTTTTCCAGAAAAAAGTCCTATTGATCAAGATTGAACCTTACCCAATCTGTGTAGGGCAGAAAGTGATGTTATATTCGATTGCTTTGCAAGTGAAAGTATTGGTGTCGTCATCAAAAGCATAGCTGTATGTGTTGGTAGGATGGTCAAGGACTAGATTAGGAAATCTAGTTGGTTAAGGAAAACAAGTACTTGTGTCCTAAGTATAGAATCTTAAGAGGTTTGTTCTTAGAGCTAACATTAGGAAACCCCTATACTTGTAGGAAAGTATTCCTTGTTAAGGGATGTGTCCACTCCTATTGATGTGTATAAATATCCATAAAGAGAACTAGAGAAAACACACCAGAACTAAGTAAGAGTTCTCTTCTTATCGTCTAAAGGATTTGTATATTCCAACCTATACGGTGATATATAAAATTGCTTATTCCTTCCCGAGTATTAAACCTCGTTAAAGGCTTGTTCTTCTTGTGTATGTGATTGTGTTCTTGGCGATATTGAGATACCTCGTAGTAGTGCAAACCTAACGCTTCTGCAGGCTTTGGCGCAACAATTGGTAATAGAGCAAGGAGACGCTCTTGGATACGGGTACTCAAATTGAAGTTGAAGTGAAGGTATTTTTTTTCTGAAGATTGTTTGAGGTAATACTAATCTCAAAGGTTCTGTTTTTTATCTATATTTGGTTGTTTAAGAATAATGGTTGACGGAGATAAACCAGTTGATCCTAAAGATCTTTTAGGAGAACATTCGGAGTCCACAAGTAAAGATAAAGAAACAAAAGAAGAAATACTTCATTCACATAGATCACAACTCAAGGTAGAAAAGTTTACAGGAACCAATAACTTTGGTTTATGGAGAACAGACGTAATGGATGCTCTTGTTCATCTTGACCTAGAAGAAGCTCTAGAAGGTCAGCCAGTGGAGATGTCTGATAAGCAGTGGAACAAGATGAATAAATTATGTCTTGCTTCCATACGAGGGTGTTTAGCAACTGCAGTAAGAGTTAATTATCAGCACGAGACTTCAGCTAAGGATCTCTGGGAAAAGCTAGAGAAGGAATACCTTGTGAAAAACGTGGCCAATAGGATACATCTTAAAAGGAATTTGTATCGCTATAACATGAAGAGAGGTGCAACCCTAACCGAGCACCTAAATTCATATAATAAGCTTCTTGCTGAGTTGGTTAACTACGATGAGAAGATCAACGACGAGGAACAAGCTTTGTGTTTGATAAACTCTCTTCCTGAAAAGTATGAACCCGTGATTAAAGCTTTAATGCACGGCAAGGATAAGATGACATACGCTGAGGTCACTACAACATTGCGTAGTGAGGAGTTCAGGAAGATGGATCGTGAAGACGTTGCAAGTGAAACTAATAATGATTTGCTTCTTGCAAGAGGTCGTTCATCAGATAGGAGAAAGAAGAATGGTGGTTATGGTCAAGGTAGATGACGTTCTAAGAGTAGAACGCGACTGCAGAAAGATGAGTGTGTTTGGTGCCACGACTTTGGTCATTGGGCTAAGGATTGTACCAAGCGTAAGGCAAGAGAAGGAGATAATAGTAATACCGAGGTGAACATTGCTAAAGGTAATGAAGAATCAGATGATGCTTCTGATTTCTCGCTAAGTGTGACACCATCAGCTTGTACTATTACATATGGTACATGGGTATTAGATATTGGAGCAACGTATCATATATGTCCATATCGGGACTGGTTCTCAAGTTTTGAAAAGCTTGATGGAGAAGTACGTATGAGAAACAATCATACTTGCAGGGTGATTGGGATTGGTAGTGTTCGTATCAAGATGCATGACGGTATGGTTAGAGAACCGAAGGAGGTAAGATTTGTTCCTCCCATAAAGAAGAATCTGATTTCACTCGGAACTTTGGAAGCTAAGGGCTATAAGATAGTCGCTGAAAATGGTGTTCTAAAGGTAATCTTTGGATCTATGGTAGTTGATGAGTGCCAAATATTGTATATATTTATCCCTTTTTGTTGGCATTTAACTCATCTTTTGCGCATTAATTCTACATTTTATCCCATATTCTGTATTTTCATTGTTTTCAAGAATAAATATTTTTATTAATTAATTTTGCATTTTTAGGTAATAAATAAAGTTCGGATGAGTCGCGGAGCGAAAAGAGCAGAAAAGTAGTGAAAAGCCGGGAGAAATTACGCAAGGAAGCCGCGAAGAATGGTGCGCACAACCTCATTTTCTACACACAAAACCGCCTCCATCTTCAGCCGTCGGATTGGATCCATCTCATCATCCGATGGTCGCTCCTTCATCGCGCATCAAAATCTGAAGCTCCTGCAAAACACCATAGTGCCTAAATTCCAAGCCTTCAGATTAGATCACATTTAGATCCTACGGTCGTTCCTTTGCCTGCGCATCAAATCTCGATACTTTCGCTTAACACTACAGTACCTAACTTCATCTAACACCGTTGACTTCGTTGTGTTTCAAAATCTAACGGTTGCATCGATTCATCTCTCGTCTCACCGTTAGATCTACCAACCATCTTCGCATCCCGCAGCTCAGAGTCACAGAACATCAAAATTTGATGAAGCCGCTCAACACCCGAGCACCCAATACCTATACCCCATCGCCAAACAACCCCTCCTTCCCATTCTATCGACCTCCTCCTTCTTCTCCATCCCTCTGCAGAGAAAACCCATGTCCGCCATCACCACCACCTGCTCTGCCTATACCGCCATCACCACCACCTGCTCTGCCTATACCGCCACCACTACACTTCATCATTCCCCTATCCCCTAGCCACTCATTACATCAACCCCTCAACCTATTCTTCCCATTGAAACCCTAGTTTTAGGGGTTGATGAAATTAGTGAGCTAGAAACGCAATTAAAGGTATGGGAAGCATCAGGAGACCATAAGGAAGCATGGGTCAAAGCTGTCAAGTGTTTTCAGTGATTAGGTAAAACTTAATTTCAATTTTTGGTAAACCCTAATTTCACTGTTTTAGGGGTTTTTGGGGTAAAGTTGTTATATGTATAAATTGACGTCTTGGGTGTGAAATTGGGCATGCCTGGATTAGCCAGAGCACATTTCAGGAGGCCTGGACTAGCCAGTGCACCACCAAGAGGACTGGGCTAGCCAGTTTCTCATATGTTTGCCCTGTTTTGTTTGAACTTCAATTCATATGTTGTTTTGTCTTAATTTCAGTTTTATTATGTGTTAGTTTCTTTTGCTAGGGCTTAGAGGAAGCTCTTGATCATATGCTAGGATAGTAAATGTATATGTATTGTCTTGAAATGCTTTAACTGCCTTAGGATTAATGAAATGCCATTTGAGTTACTTCACTTGTGATCAGCTGTGCTGTTAGAAGACAGCTGATGCTAGGAGTGCAGCTAGGTCAGTGTGTGAGAATTTAATCCATTAGAGAGATTGCATCAAGCTCAGTTAGCTAGTTGAGCTAAATACTTGTGATCAGTTGTGCTGTTGAAAGACAGCTGATGCTAGGGGTCATTTAGCTAGGTTAGTTTCTCTATCCTTCTTTGTAACCTTTCATGAAAAAAACAAGACATACATTGCATCACAATTTCCTTAGCCTAGGGTCAGGTAGTGAAATCAAAAGCCTTAGTACCCTCCCTTGAACTCAGATAACTTTAGAAACTCCCCAAAGAGAACTGTAGCAAATCCTCCAAGTCCCTGTGGACAAACCCCTATTTACTATTACTTGCTTCAACTTCCCTGTATACTTGCAGGTTAGTTTGTAGGTTACTTTTCCCTTCATACCAAGTTTTTGGCGCCGCTGCCGGGGACTCGGTAGCGGTGCCATTGTTGCTTTCTTTTTCTTTACTTTACCCTGTTCCTATTTTGTTTAGTTTTTCTTTTCAGTCATTGCTAGTGTAACTTAGTGTAACTTCCTTTTGTATCTCTAGCTGTAATTTTTGATTTTTAGTTTCTGCACTTTGTGACTTAGTGTAACTTCTGCCATTTGCATATTAGTACCACCTGCCATATCACATTGTTTTCATAGTTCAATTTATTTTGTAGCATACTACTGCAACTGTGTAGTTCTGCATCATTTGCATACTACTTGTATATATGTGTTAGCTGTACTGTTAGTTGTAGTTTTAGCTTTTCAGTCAATTGCATCATTGTTTTATCTCACATTTAGTTTAAGTCACCTGCATCATAAGTCATGTGAGTATCTTTAGCATATCTGTTAATTTTTCTCGTGTTTTCTTTCATCTTGCATCTCATGCTGTAGATTTTAGTAAAGCCATTGTCCTGTAACATATCCTGTAAGATATCTCATGTTGTAACCCTGAGTTTCCATGTCCTGTAACACATTGTTTTCTTAGTAGTGTTAAAAGTTGTGAAGCCATTGTTCTCTTACGGCCTTGGCTGCCAAGCTGCTGTGCTGCTGCAGCTTTCTTTCCAGCTACCTCAACTGAGCTGCTTCTCCTGCTCTTGCTTTTGCCAAGCTGCTTTGCTGCTGCTGATGCTCTTGTGCTGCTGTGGTGCTCCTGCTGGTGCCAGGCCAAGAATCCTGTGAGCTGTTGCACCTGTTGCTGAACCAAAGCTGCTGCACCTGGTGCCAGGCCAACTGACCCTGTGCACTTGCAGCTTTGCTGAACCAAAGCCCAACTGGGCTGTAAGCTGCAGAAGGTGAAGAAAGTGAACCAAAGCCCAACTGGGCTGTAAGCTGCAGAAGGTGAACCAAAGCCCAACTGGGCCTCAGAGAAGCCAAAGCTTAGGATGATCCAAAGCCCAACTGGGCTTTTGCAACCTAACTGAGCAGCTGGGCTGTGCTTAAGCAAGTAAGCCTAAACCCATTAAGAGAACCCAACCTGTGGGCTTCCATTTTTAATTTGTGGGCTTGTAATAATTTTTGTTTTTCTTTATTTTTTTTATTTGGGCTTGTAATAATTTTTCTTTTTCTTCTTTTTCTTTCTTTTATGGGTTTGTAGTTATTATTGTTGTTTTTATTTTCTTTTATGGGTTGTGCTAGTTTATGATAGGATAATTTAAAAAAAAAAAAAAAAAAAAAAATTTACTTGCTCCCAAATTCAAAAAAAAACCAAATTTTATTCTGCTCCCACATTAAAAACCAAAATTTTTCTTTTTCCCATCAAAACCAAATGTCTCCTGCCAAAACCAAATTTTTCCAAAAAGTCCAATCCCTTAAAAACCAAATTTTGAGCTTTGTAAACTCTTTACTTAGCCTTTGAGCCCAATCATGTATAGATCTTTTTCTACAGTTGGGGAATACAACGAATCCCTTAGAGAACTTGCGTATGGACAAACTTCACGTTATGAACCTCCCATAGACCATGATGTCAATAGTCATAGGAATTATTATGGACATTTTCAAAGTCCCGAGCCTCAATACATGAACCCTAATGACTATTCACACATGCATCATTCGCCACAACGTGAAAATGAACATTTTGCTAATGCCTCACTCACACAATCATCTCTTGTGGATCAATTAGAAGCTCGAATCGCAGCTTTAGAAATGCAATCACATGAGGAATCTGTCACATCTAATTTTCTTAGGCAACCTGAAATCTATGCATGTCCCGCATGTGGTAGTTTAGACCACCCTGTTGAGAATTGTCATATTTTGCATAATTTTAGGCAATCTAGAGAAAATCCAAGGTATGAAATGCCCATAAATTGTGAGAATGGTAGTCATTGGGACCATAATCAATCCTTTGAGGGTTGCGATCAATCTTTTATAAACCCTAATGACCATGCACACATGTACCAATCACCACAATTTGAACATGAAGAATTTTGTACTCCCATGAATTTAGACTCCACCACAGAAGCTTTCAGACTCAGTGAGAAAAACTTCGATAGATCTACATCACGAATTCAGGCATATTTAGATCAGATTTTGCTTCACCTACAAAAGGAGGAAATTCATGAGGAAATGTATGTTGTCCCTAATGAAGTGTCTAGTCCCATTCATGTAAATGATGTTGAATATGAACCTAATTTAGAGGAACATGAATCGACTAACGACACCACCACTTTTAATGAGGACCAATATGCATGCTACCATGATGATTATGATGATTATGATGATGTGTTAGAAGAACATGAAAATATTGTGGAACCTGTTAGTTCAATAACATATGGCTTCTCGCCCTCGACCTTCATGAATGTTGTTTTTTCTAATACTCATTGTAATTCATATGATTTTGATATTGACATGGGATTCGTACAATTATTCTGTGAAGATGAACATGACATAGGAATAGTTGAATCTTCTGTAGACACTAATATGCATGAAAATATATTTGATGTGTCTGATTCTCTACCTAGGTCACATTGTGATATTTCTCCTGATTTGCCAATGCATGAGAATGAATCTGTTAATGATGTTGATGACTCTGATTGTGATCTTGCCAATTTGTTTGATGATTGTGAGCATGTTGTGACACTTGTAGAAGACTTAGGAGATGTTGATTTGATTAATAATGATGTGCCTATCCTCCTACATGAGTCACAATCTGATGGCCTTCCACCCAACCTAGATTTGGTTTGTACCAATATTGTAAAACCAATTTTTCTGAGAATGCCCAATCTAGGATTGGAACTGTGTGCTTCCCAAGTCCTCTTGGACTATTTGCTTCTAAGTATAATCTCTGAGGAACCACAGTTGGAAATTAGCATGTTTGCCCGTCCCTAGCACAGTTCATTTCGAGCTAGACCTTTGCATGACACCCCCGAACACTGCGAGTTTTTTTCCAACAAAAATATATATCTTCTGTAAAATCCAGGTTTGGGGTAGCTCATTTTGTTTCACAGTTTCACTTGCATGCCTATCATATTATTATGTGTGAAGCTGTTGAAGTCTTTACACTTTGTCTTTTGGGTTGATCCTCAACTCTTTAGATTGTTAGTGTATGGTGAATTTTTTGTATATAATCCAGTAGATAAAAATTTTAAAAACCCTTTTGTTCCTTTTGTATATATTTTGCTAATCCAATATGATCTCGGCTGAAATATGTTGGATTTTTGCCTTGAATAAACGGAGTTTTAATTCTGCTTTCGCCGAAATCGGGTATTCTCTCTCCTTTTACTCTACTCAGCATGTCCATTTCCATATGTTGCATTTTAATTCTTTCCATATTTTGAAACATTGAGGACAATGTTTAGTTTAGGTTTGGGGGTATAGAGTAGATGCCACGATAATTTGCCATAATTGAAAACGAACTCCTTCTTCTTTTTGAAAAAATTGAAAAATTCCAAAAAAATTAAAAAATCAAAATTCAAAAAAAAATTAATTAAAAAAAAAAAAAAATTATTCATAAAAATGGAGCTCATTTACCTTGAAATGTTGACTCTTGTGCAAATATGTATTTTTATTAGGAGTCTTAGTCTAGATATTTAGGCACCCTGATTCTAGCACAATTCACATAGTGATAAGAAATTTGCACGCGCACGATCTACCAACACATGTATGGCCTCGATCTTAAAGGTGTTTGATAGGAAGTTACGATTGCCAATCACTTTAGAATACTGAACGAAACTGGACTAGCTTGTTCTTTGGTTGGTTGGGATAGAAGGTGGAGGTTACATTAAGAAAAACAACCATCGAATTTAACTGGGTGCATCAAAAAGGGCTACCTCTTGCAAAGTGTCATGTAATTTTTTGTTTCCTTTTGTACATGTGTCAAAAGTGTTTCCAGTCAAAAAAAAAAAAAAAAAAAAAAAAAAAAAGTCGATGTATATATTCAGAAAAAAAAAAAAAGAGAAAAAAATATCAGAAAAATACAAAAAAATCAAGTATTGTTCAATTCCATCCTCTCTTGTTCCACAAATAAAAGAGAGTAGTCAATGTAAATAAGAGTCATGTAAATAGTCATCTTTTGTTGTTTCGTTGTAATAAGCAAGGAGGGTGTATGCCATTGATGTACAACGCGAGAAATTGTGAAATACCTCCAACTCATTCACAATTCTCGTAAAGTCCGGACAGCTAGCTAGATTTCGACCTCAGTTCTTAGCCTGAGAAACTATCTCTTGGTGATTAGTAGTCATGACTTCAGATCTTTCTTTACACATGTGTAGATACACTTTACACTCTTATCACATGTCTTTGTTTTGTTATCAGTGCTAGGATTGTGCCTTCGATAGCTAGATTGACATCTCCATTTTGCTGTGAGCTTGACTGTTTTGCACATGTCACGTTTGATGGAATCTGAGCTTATATTTTGTCCTTAGGTTTTGTAGGCACACCTCTGGTAAACCTTCACGAGACTTCAACTCGTCCACTAGGGACACTTAGTGGTTTAAAAGGCTTAGTGCATACGCTAAATGCATTCGAGAGACCAGCGACAGTGGTATAGTTAGGATTTCCTTAGTTTTGTTTTACTTGAGGACAAGTAAAATTCAGGTTTGGGGGTATTTGATGAGTGCCAAATATTGTATATATTTATCCCTTTTTGTTGGCATTTAACTCATCTTTTGCGCATTAATTCTACATTTTATCCCATATTCTGTATTTTCATTGTTTTCAAGAATAAATATTTTTATTAATTAATTTTGCATTTTTAGGTAATAAATAAAGTTCGGATGAGTCGCGGAGCGAAAAGAGCAGAAAAGTAGTGAAAAGCCGGGAGAAATTACGCAAGGAAGCCGCGAAGAATGGTGCGCACAACCTCATTTTCTACACACAAAACCGCCTCCATCTTCAGCCGTCGGATTGGATCCATCTCATCATCCGATGGTCGCTCCTTCATCGCGCATCAAAATCTGAAGCTCCTGCAAAACACCATAGTGCCTAAATTCCAAGCCTTCAGATTAGATCACATTTAGATCCTACGGTCGTTCCTTTGCCTGCGCATCAAATCTCGATACTTTCGCTTAACACTACAGTACCTAACTTCATCTAACACCGTTGACTTCGTTGTGTTTCAAAATCTAACGGTTGCATCGATTCATCTCTCGTCTCACCGTTAGATCTACCAACCATCTTCGCATCCCGCAGCTCAGAGTCACAGAACATCAAAATTTGATGAAGCCGCTCAACACCCGAGCACCCAATACCTATACCCCATCGCCAAACAACCCCTCCTTCCCATTCTATCGACCTCCTCCTTCTTCTCCATCCCTCTGCAGAGAAAACCCATGTCCGCCATCACCACCACCTGCTCTGCCTATACCGCCATCACCACCACCTGCTCTGCCTATACCGCCACCACTACACTCCATCATTCCCCTATCCCCTAGCCACTCATTACATCAACCCCTCAACCTATTCTTCCCACTGAAACCCTAGTTTTAAGGGTTGATGAAATTAGTGAGCTAGAAACGCAATTAAAGGTATGGGAAGCATCAGGAGACCATAAGGAAGCATGGGTCAAAGCTGTCAAGTGTTTTCAGTGATTAGGTAAAACTTAATTTCAATTTTTGGTAAACCCTAATTTCACTGTTTTAGGGGTTTTTGGGGTAAAGTTGTTATATGTATAAATTGACGTCTTGGGTGTGAAATTGGGCATGCCTGGATTAGCCAGAGCACATTTCAGGAGGCCTGGACTAGCTAGTGCTCTCCACTGTTAGTCTCAAGTTTAGATTAATTTTCAGTATTGTAATCATGTTCTAATTCAATAACTAGGGTTTTGATGAAACCCATAATCATATGTTAAGATAATTCATGTTCATGTTGTTGTCCTTGTTGTGCTTCATTGCTTTAGGAATGATAGTTAGCTAATGGATCAAATTAGCCTGTGATAGGTTGTGCTGTAAGAAGACAGCTTATACTAGGGGTGAGTTAGTGAAGTTGGTTGATAAGTCTTCCATTTGAGACCTCTCTGGAAGAAGAAATGTGCTTCATTGTTTTAGGAATGACAGGTAGCTAATTAAACCAAATGAGCCTGTGATAGGTTGTGCTGTAAGAAGACAGCTTATACTAGGGGTGAGTTAGGGAGATTAACTGATAGATCATTCATTGTAGCTTTATCTGGAAAGGAACAAGAACACAATTTGAATAGGTATTGCCTTAGTTTAGGATTATTGGGTGAATTCAAATGCCCTAGTGCTTTTAGTCACTAGAAAGATTTAGAATACAACACCAGCTCCCTCCTTGTCCCTGTGGACTTCCCCTTATTTGCTCACTCACTACTTTAGATCCTGTATACTTGCAGGTTTAGGTTAAAACATAGTTTTAGGACTTATTCCTTGAGCTACCAGTAATCATGAAGGGCACACGTCATCATAACTTGTAATACTTGATTGGGAGTACAACAACATGGGATGTGTCTATTTCTGAACACATCGAGAGTGCATCTACCGAGAAGACAAAGCTATGGCACATGAGACTTGCACATCCAGGTGAGAAGTCGTTGCATAGGTTGATTCAACAAGATTTGTTGAAAGGTGCTATTGCTTGCAAGTTAGCATTTTGTAAACATTGTGTTAAGGGCAAGAAAACAAGAACAAGCTTTGGCACAACTATCTACAATACTAGTGGAGTTCTTGACTATGTTCACTCAGATGTTTTGGGTCCTTCCAAGAATGCATCATTGGGAGGGAAACATTGGTTTGTGTAGTTCATTGATGATTATTCTAGGCGCGTATGGGTGTACACCATGAGGCATAAAGATGAAGTCCTAGAAATCTTTGTGAGGTGGAAAAAGGCAAATGAGACTCAAACCGGCAGAAAGATCAAAGTACTACGTTCAGACAATGGTGGAGAGTACAAGAGTGATCTATTCTTGCAAGTATGTAAGGATGAGGGGATAAAGAGGCACTTCACAGTTAAGAAGACACCGCAACAGAATGGGGTAGCTGAACGCATGAATCATACTTTGATGGAGAAGGTACGATGTATGTTATCTAATGTTGGATTAGGTAAGGCGTTTTGGGATGAGGTAGTTACGTATGCGTGCTTCCTCATTAATAGGTTGCCATCAGCTGCATTAGAAGGTAAAACTCCTATGGAGAAATGGTTTGGTAAACCAGCTTATGATTATGACTCAATTCATATCTTTAGTTGTCCTGCGTGGTATCATGTTAGTGAAAACAAGCTTGATAGCCATGCCTTGAAAGGAATCTTTGTGGGTATGAAGAATGGAGTAAAAGGGTTCAAGATTTGGAATCCAGTTGAGAAGAAGATAGTCATGAGTAGAGATGTCACATTTCATGAGATGTCTATGGTAAAGTCTTGGGGTTCTCGGTAGGTGGAGAACAGAAACACCAGTACTAGTGAGCCTTTGCAGCAGGTGTAGATTGATGCAACTCCACCAATTCCAGTTAAGTATGTATCTGGTGATAATAGTTCTGAAGACATTGGGTCCGCAAGAGAAGTATCTACTGAAGTTCCAAATGATAGTGACGTTGTTGAGGAAGAGGAACAAGAGTCAGTAGAACATATAGAAGCTACGGTCATGGAAACCATAGCAACCAGCAAACCAAGAAGATCAACCAGGAAGCCTGGTTGGATGAATGATTACATTACTTATGCATTACCAGTTGTTGAAGATGGTACTCCTACTTCCTATTTAGAAGTTGTACGTAGTGCAGAGTGTAAAGAATGGGAAGGTGCAATGTAGGACGAGATGGAGTCTCTTTACAAGAATGGCACATGGATTCTTATGAAGCTTCCGAACGGTAAGAAGGCCATAGGGTGCAAGTGGGTATATGCTAAGAAAGAAGGATCTTCGGTGAATCAAGTTCGCTATAAGACAAGGTTAGTTGCAAAAGGTTATGCCCAAAGAGAAGGGATTGACTACAATGAGGTGCTCATCAATCCGTATTTTGTTGGCCTTGGAAGCACAATATGATTTAGACCTAGTTCAGCTAGATGTTAAGACGACGCTCTTACATGGGGATCTAGAAGAGGAGATCTATATGACTCAGCCGAGTGGGTTCAAGGTTGCTGGAAAAGAAGATTGTGTATGTAAATTGAAGAGATCGTTGTATGGTAAAACAGTCTCCAAGACAATGGTACAAGCGATTTGACCAGTTTATGATAGGCCAAACATACACAAGAAGTCATTATGACCATTGTGTATACTTTAAGAAGATACGTGATGAGTCTTTCATATATTTTCTATTGTATGTCGATGATATGCTGATTGCATCGAATAACAAGAAAGAGATTGATAATTTGAAGAACAAGTTGTCATCTGAGTTTGAGATGAAAGATCTGGGAGAAGCTAAGAAGATTCTTGGCATGGAGATTCAACGTGACAAAGAGAAGGGTAAATTATTTTTGTCTCAAAAGGCATATTTGAAGAAAGTGTTACAAAAGTTTGGTGTCTATGAAGGAACTAAATCTGTAAGTACTCCCTTTGCTGCTCATTTTAAGTTGAATGCTCGTATGTCTCCCACTACTGAACAAGAGCAAAAGTATATGGCCCAAGTCCCATATGCTGAAGTTGTTGGTAGTTTGATATATACGATGGTATGTACAAGGCCGGACATTTCACATGCAGTTAGTATGGTCAGCCGTTATATGCATTGTCCTGGTAAGGGACATTGGCATGCTGTGAAATGGATTTTGAGGTATCTTTATGGTACGATTAATGTTGGCTTGGAGTTTGTGAAGGATAAAAGTAACAATCAGTTGTGTGTGGGGTATGTGGATTCTGACTATGCTGGTGATTTGGACAAAAGACGTTCAACTACAGGGTATGTATTTACCGTAGCAGGGAACCAATAAGTTGGAAATCAATCTTGCAGTCTACTGTGGCGTTTTCAACTACGGTGGCGGAGTATATGGCAGTGACTGAGGCATTTAAGGAGGCTATATGGTTACAAGGTTTGCTAGATGACTTAGGAGTTGTGCAAGACCAACTGCCTGTGTATTGTGATAGTCTAAGTGCAATTTATTTGGCTAAGAATCAAGTGCATCATGCTAGAACCAAACATATAGACGTACGATTTCACTTTGTGAGAAATTCTTGAAGAAGAAGACATTCTACTTGTGAAGATCAATACCAAAGACAATCCAACTGATATGTTGACTAAAGTAGTATCTGGGATCAAGTTTCGACATTGTTTGAAATTGATCCACATCCTTCCAGTTTGGTGAAAGGCCCTATTTGGGGGTAAAGGTTCTTATGAACCTGGTGGAGGTCTTCTAGCAAGGCCATTTAAGAGAACTACGGTTGGGTTTGATTCCTATTGAGGATATGTAGGCAGCCAATGATGGTTCAATCGATGTTGGAAGATGGAGGTGATTTTTTCTATTGATCGTCTCATGCATGAATGCATGTTCCAAGGTGGAGAATTGTTGGTAGGATGGTCAAGGACTAGATTAGGAAATCTAGTTGGTTAAGGAAACCAAGTACTTGTGTCCTAAGTATAGAAGCTTAAGAGGTTTGTTCTTAGAACTAAAATTAGGAAACCATATACTTGTAGGAAAGTATTCCTTGTTAAGGAATATGTCCACTCCTATTGATGTGTATAAATAGCCATAGAGAGAACTATAGAAAACACACCAGAACTAAGTAAGAGTTCTTTTCTTCTCGTCTAAAGGCTTTGTATATTCCAACCTATACGATGATATATAAAATTGCTTATTTCCCGAGGATTAAACCTCGTTAAATACTTGTTCTTCTTGTGTATGTGATTGCGTTCTTGGCGATATTGAGATACCTCGTAGTAGTGCAAACCTAACGCTTCCGCAGGCTTTGGCGCAACAATATGCTCTGGGGCAAGCCCTTTTGAAGATTGTGGAGTATACAAAAGGTCTGCAAGTGTTTGGATTTGCAAACTCACCAGCACAGCAGTACTGATCTAATCCAAATGCCTCACATGCACTCTTACAACCAATAACACCAGCCTCATTCAGACGTTGCAGCTCTTTCGGGCATCCTGAAAGCAATACAGATTTTGATATAAGATGTTAGTTGCTGATCTTTAAATTTTGAAAAGCAGATTCAGAATTTTTCAAATAGGATACGCTAAATGCAATTGAGATTTAGTTTTATATTCAATGGATTATACAAAATTTACCTAGATTGAGATCATAAACACAACCACTTGCATCGCATCCACTTATGTCTGTCTGAGGTGTAGCAATGAGAGGCAGATTATATCCATCTACGGTGCTAACTCTTTGTCGTCTCCCTTCCCCATAGTTATCTCGAAACGGGATGCTGGAGGTGTTGCACCAGCTCCGCTGCACTATATAGCCTTCCGCCGCAATCTCCTGTTTGACAGACACCAAGTCCTTAGAGAATGCCAAATCCGTTGGACATTAACGAGACTTTATAATTAAATGAATGTGTGATAAATTGAATGAAAATGGACTATGTGAAGAACGCCCTTGGAACATTTTTATCTTTGGAACGACTGAGCCGGCATTTCAAGAATATTACGCGAAACATGCTCACTTTGTCGAAAAAATGCTTAATGGTGCAGAAGCAATTACTGGGCCTAATGTAGCAAGTAGTGGGCCTAATGAAGCTGGTGGTTCGACCGTTCGAGTACTGCTGAAATGGTCGGGTCGGATAGTGAAGACCCGGATCCGAGATTCGGGAATTGAAGATAATTATGTCCTCCTCGACACAATCTCTTCCACTCGAAACCCTAATATCAACTCTCACTCTTGTATGATGGTTAACGGTAGAGGAGATCATTCCGAGATCGATGTTATGAGTCAAGGTGGTGGTGATTTGAACATGGTTGATGTAGAAAATGGAATTAGAGAATCAAACTATTTGGTGTTCCATCCCCCTGCTACAGATCAATCTAGGAGTGCAGCAAATCAGGTTCCTTTCTCCACTCTTTACTTGCCTAAATCTTATTTACAAATTAATTCCCTTGATTTGCCTTCTGTTTCTATTGATTTGTGTGTGAATTTAAATTTTAGGGCTTTTCAAATTTCTGTAGTTCCAAACATTATTTCCGATAAAAACACTATAGAGACTCACAATAAGCATCTTGTCTGTCTTGGTTTGCATAATTGGTCTGTTAATTGTTATTTGAATACCCTGTCTCCTTGCTATTGTGCTCAGTTTGATTTGTTCTGGTTCCATAAGCTCAATTTTATTTCTTCTTGTTGCTTTCATTTAAACATTTCTGGTAGTAAACTAAAGCTCTGCTTTACTTCTCATTATCCTATAATGAGAATTCTGTCGTGGGCTTTTGGGAGAGCAAGATGTGTTCTTCTATACATCTGATCGTTGGGTGTAATGTAAATTATGCAGTTCAGTATATTGTCACTTATACTATGAGTAGCTCATATACTTAAACTCAGTGATGGCTGATGTGTTGCATTTAATGAACAGGCTCCCAAGCAACCGCATATAGCATTATCATCAGATGAGGATGACGAGGATGATTTCCGTCCTATAAGCGAAACTTTGGGTCTATCATCGAAATCACGAAAGGAAGATAACAATCAAGATGTTCTTCTCATTGACGGTTCAGAAGAACCTTTGGTTAGTAAAGCTTCCAAATCTGTGTCCAAGACTAAGAAGGCTCGAGCGGAAGTGGAAACTCAAGTCCTAGAAGAAGGTAAGTCAGACCACTAGATAATGTTTCTAAATTACAGGATTTATAATCAGATAGTAAGTCTCAGAAACCTTATTATTAATCATGCGGCCGGAGAGAAGAGTCAAGGGGCAGATGTTGACAAAAACTTAGAAGATTCAAAAGTTAAAAAGTCTCCCAAATCGAAGTCTCCAAAAAAGAAACTGAAAGTAGAGACTCAAAGCCATAAAGAAGGTATGTTAGATTGCTTGATGGCATAGTTGAATTGAAGGATATATAATCAGATAAAATAGTTGATGATTTTAATTTATCTATTCCTTCGTCTTCTATAGAGAGACTGATATTGAAGAGGAAGCTGTGAAGGCAGAAGTAACTGAGAAGAGTGCAATACCTCATGTAAGAAGTTCTAACAGATTCTATGTTCCCATCTCATACTCCTAGCTAGTAACTCACCTGTGAAACTGGACCTTAATATGTTGGCTTTTGTTTCTTTTTTGGCAGGGCTCTTCAAGATTGCCTTTGATGATGGCAGAGAAAGTCCAGCGGTCAAAGGTACCTTATTCTTTTTTTGGTAGTAAGTTAAACTGTATTCATGTTCTGTCCCTAGAAGTATTTCACTGGCCAGTCAGTTGAGCTTACACACGCGACTATCATCGTGGTTGTTAATTTTTGCTGAGATTGTCGTAGACCTGATCATGTTGGCTTCGCATGTAAAAAATGCTACATAACTAAAACGCATACCAAATTGACTAGAAATAGGGATAATTGTTAAAGAAATCAATAAAAGTGTAAGAGCTAAGGAGAAAGGATGTGTTCATCTTACTCGACTTACCTTATACTGCAATAGCGCATGGTTGCATTTATGTATTAGCTTCATTGATGCATCAAATACAATTTTGCTGGACTGCATTTCAAAGGAACGATTTTCACTGGTTGTTATGTTTAGTGCCGTTTAGGTACCACATGTCTTTAGTTTTCCTTGTAGAAGACTTAATTTGTTGGTGTATATGTTAGTGCAGGCACTTGTTGAATGTGAAGGAGACTCCATAGATATGAGTGGAGATATTGGTACTGTTGGACGATTAGTAATTTCAGACACGCCATGTGGTAGCAGTGAACTGCTTTTGGATTTAAAAGGTATAGCGAATCTTGCTGCTTTCAAATCATTCATGCTTCTCACTAAAGATATAAAACAAATTAAACTTTCCAGTCCTCCATATAATATTTTATCTATCTATTCTGAGTTTTTACTCTCTAGGCTTTAAATTTATATAGGTTAGACATCTGAGTTCAACTTGTTAAATTACTACTTTTTGAGCTTAACAACTCAAATGCTTGTACTGTTTTTTTCCCTACCTGGAGTCAGCATTTCGAAGTGGGCAGTCTACTAAATGATTAGTCCAATTGTTATCTTAACGACTTCTTAAGCTCAATTATCCCAGACAATTTAGTGTCAATTTCCCAAGAATCAGATTCAGGCCCCCTAGAAGAACCACAGTACCAGTATGCATGGATTTACATTTTACAGCAGTTGTCGTTAGTTAGAAGATATCTGTCCAAGCTTGTCAATATTACTATCTATTCTGTAGGTTTTTGTATACTGTTGTTTATCGATTTTGTTTTGTTTTTTCAGGAACCATATACAAAACAACAATAGTTCCATCGAGAACATTTTGTGTTGTATGTCCTCTACTCCCTTTTTCTCCTTCCATTTCTCTTGCTGTGTAAATAAGTGTTCGGCCCACTAAATTTGTCTAAGACAGACTTTGAGATGATATCTCAGAATGAAGATTATTCTCACTGAAATGAAACTCAGAGACCTCTAACCCTATTTAATGGACCATATTTTTCCCATCCACTGTTTTATTTATTCATTATTGTGATGCACTTGGTAGAGTATCATGGTGTTAAAAATTGTTTACCAGTAATGCACTCGAACCGAATCTTTATACAACCTTTCTTTGTTTGGTGTTGTAAATTTTAGCACATAAATTGATTTTAAGTTACCGCAGATTTGAAAATAACACTCCTCTTCTTATTCAGGTCAACTTTGGTCAAACGGAAGCAAAGGTACGTTCATGACTTACTTAGGCTTTTATTGCTGTCAAGCTAAGTATATATATATTTCTTTTGCTTTGATGTCTAGTCTTAGCGATGAAATTTGTTTTGATTGAGATATAGGTCACCTCAACTTTGTTGAATTTAGCATATGATGCTTTCATGTAAAGGATGTGATGTCAACACTGTTACACGATATGTGATTCCACCACCAGTAGGTCCAGCATTTTTGGTGGTTTTGGAAAAAAAGTGATTAGAATTGGAAGACATTGAAGTCCTATTCAGGATTTGAATTGGAGTATCAAGTAGGTAGCTGGTAGCTTGATTGACGAAAATATGGAATTTGACCTTGACATTTTCACAAACTTGCAGTAACCGAACTTCTTAACTCAAAAGACTTGAGTGTATCGGATTTGAATCCCCTATGCTTGTGGATATTCTGTTCTATCTGCTATACTGATGAGATTCGTTTTGCTTTATCTTGCTCTCCACATTTACTTAGTTTGTTGATTCAAGTTGTGTTTCATGACCAGATAGAAGCTATCATGGATGACTTCATTCAACTGAAACCACACTCCAATGTTTATGAGTCGGAGACAATGATTGAAGGTTAAATTTCTTGCGGGATATATTCTCATCATGATTTGAACTCGTTTGATCTTTTGTGTTTGGCATTCGATGTTAACTTGAAGCAAGTCATATTGAAGCTTCTATGAAGTACCAGTATTGTGCTTCTGATTACTGTAACATATTTTAATTTCATCTACCGCGAGCAGGGACACTAGAGGGATACTCATTTGATTCTGACGAAGAGGCAGATAAAATTCCAAAGCCTAAAATACAAGGAGAAGAAGGTGAAGAACAAGCCAATGGAAAGGTCAAGGGAAAAGCTGATAAAGCATTGGTAAGTTCATGAAGCCTATTTGAAAAAAATAATAATAATCTCCCACATTCAAACTTAAAGTAATTTATGATGTTACAGGGCAGTATGCTAAATTGCTCATTCTATGTCTTTGTGCAGGGCGTCAAAAAGAAGGGCAAAATAACCGCTAAGCCACCAGCTAAGAGAGTAAAAAAGAAAGCCCCAGTTTCCAAGAAAGGCAAGGGCTCCAAGAAATAAAAGTCAAATATGTATGTATCCTCATCCGTCTGATTTAACTTTTGATTGGAAACTCTATTGCTGAACTCTGAGATATTGAACAGTGTTAAGAAAGACGTCACCCGTCATAAATTGATAGAAGCAGGCCAGAAACACTCCCACAGCTTTAGGTTGAGCTTTGTCCCACAAGTTGTTTCACGTCTATTTGATACACTGGGCATATGGTTACATGTAAGAAACGGACCCATTTGATGGGTATCGCCTTAGTGCTAAAGTCAAAGGAGTTGTAATTTATTCATCGAGTATTAACTCGACTCTTAAAACTCCACTGCTTAGAAATTTAGTTCTTATATTTGTAGTTGGGTTTCCTTTTCCACCAAAGGGTACTGCATTTGGTGGGTGGGGAATAGGAAATTCCAAATCGACATCCGAAGCTAAAAAATGAAGCAGACAGAACGGGACATAATTAGAGTCGGCATATTTGTATTTTCTTCTTTGTGGTCCACCTACTTCGTTTTCAGGCATTGTCCAACTCAACTGGTGTGTGTTACATAGGTCGCCGCATCGGACACTCTGTACAAGGTCGGATAACGCTCGTATGCGAGCCATTTACAGTGAGTGTTGGTTGTTTATCCATTCTGGTAGTAAGAAAGGTCAATAAAGTTAAAACTTGAAATGTTAGAGTTCTTTGTAGGAACTTCATATGATCAATAATCAAGACCCATTTTTTATCTGTCAATCATTCAGTTGCATTGCTGTCGGGCAAAAGGCTTTCATATGATCTTTGGCATCTTTGATCGCCTAAGTCGTGCTAGTGGTAGGTCAATAAAGTCAAAACTCCAAATGTTAGAGTTCCTTTGTGCCTTCTTGGGACCTTGTTATCAATTTTAATCTTCTTCAAACAAACAAAAAATGATCAGTTATGAAGACCCATTTCACATTTTGTCAATCATTCAGTTGCATTGTTGTCGGGCGAAAGGTTTTCATATGATTTTTGGCATCTTTGATCTCTCAAGTCCTTAAATTTTATACTTTTGCTGTCAGTATTTTTCAAATTAAGCACAATTTTGTAGAACAGTAAATAAATACTTTACAAAGAAACCAAGATATTTACTTATACCATTTTCTATACGCTACATCGGCTTCTTACATTCTCCACATATTTACAAGAAGGATTACGCAATCCACTCCTTTGTCTCTATGTTAGATAAATTTGAATTATGTGCTAATAAGATTCTTTATGAAATGCAGTTCCTATAACTGCAGTGCAGATGTCAGAGCTCGGACGGGCTAGAAAAATGTAAGGATGAGTAGAAGAATGATCGACTTGGGGAATGCTAGATTGTTCGAAGAGGAGGGAACCACTGCCATAACCTCTCCATAACTGTTGTCACGTATAGGCTCAGAATTGACTCCATCATCTTGCCTCCCCACTCTGCATGGGAACAGAACAAGATACAGAAATTACAAGTTATAGTTAGGCAAAACCCTTTTTCATTTTTGGGTTCTATTTTACAGATGATAAGAAGAAAATTACATTGTATTCTATTTCAATGAAAATAATTATGTTTATATTTTTTTCCAGAAAAAAGTCCTATTGATCAAGATTGAACCTTACCCAATCTGTGTAGGGCAGAAAGTGATGTTATATTCGATTGCTTTGCAAGTGAAAGTACTGGTGCCGTCATCAAAAGCATAGCTGTATGCTCTGGGGCAAGCCCTTTTGAAGATTATGGAGTATACAGAAGGTCTGCAAGTGTTTGGATTTGCAAACTCACCAGCACAGCAGTACTGATCTAATCCAAATGCCTCACAGGCACTCTTACAACCAATAACACCAGCCTCATTCAGACGCTGCAGCTCTTTCGGGCAACCTGAGAGCAATAAAGATTTTGATATAAGCTGTTAGTTGCTGATCTTTAAATTTTAAAAAGCAGATTCAGAATTTTTCAAATAGGATACGCCAGATGCAATTGAGATTTAGTTTTATATTCAATGGATTATACAATCTTTACCTAGATTGAGATCATAAACACAACCAGTTGCATTGCATCCACCTATGTCTGTCTGAGGTGTAGCAGTGAGAGGCAGATTATATCCATCCATGATGCTAACTCTTTGTCGTCTCCCTTCCCCATAGTTATCTCGAAAAGGTATGCTGGAGGTGTTGCACCAG
This sequence comes from Papaver somniferum, assembly GCF_003573695.1. Taxonomy (NCBI): domain Eukaryota; kingdom Viridiplantae; phylum Streptophyta; class Magnoliopsida; order Ranunculales; family Papaveraceae; genus Papaver; species Papaver somniferum. The sequence continues at coordinate 123,253,289 of NC_039368.1, read as the reverse complement.
CTCCGCTGCACTATATACCCTTCCGCCGCAATCTCCTGTTTGACAGACACCACGTCCTGTCTGATCAAATGTACAGCCTGTTCTTGCCCAAATCCTACCTGACCATCCTGGAGTCTAGGGGATCCTGACATTTAGGCCAGAACCTAGTTCAAATCCGGTAGTCGGCAGTTGTGGTGTTCTTGCACCAGCCAGTGTACCAGGCCAAATTGTATAAGGGCAGTTGTTTGTTAAGGTGAACGTACAAGAATACGAGTGAGAAGAGAGGAGAACAACAAGGATGGCGAGAAAGAATCGATAGGGTACAACGATTTTCATTTTCAGAATACTGGTAGTTTTCGGTTTCGTTGGTTTTCAGGTTACCCAGAGTTTGTGTATTTGAAGGTTTTCAAAATGAAGAGAGAAGAACTTACCTTCTCTTCTGTATATTGACATACTTGGGTTTAGCATTTTGTGGTTTGTCACATTTTGATGGCCTCAACAAGAAGTAATCCCTTTCTTTGCAATGTCACATAGATGCCGGTAGGGTTTTTTCACAAAATACCAACCTATGATTGAATCAAAATCCATAAAATATATGGTTAACAGATTTGCCTTTAAATCTACAAAAATTTATAAGAAGAAACCAGAGCAATCTTTTCTGCAAATAAGAAAAACCAGAAACGAAACATACAATTATTCCTCACACATGGCCATATCCTGTTATGAATCAACATGACAGTTCAAAAGTCAGAAAGATTAAACCTTATATATGGAGGAAGGTATCAAATTCTTGCTAAACTCCTCTGCATAAAATGCTCATATGTGAGCTAGATTCTCTTTTTAAGAAACTAGATTACAATTTTTCTCCACCCCGACAAAAGTGAAACTAAATGAGTCAATAGCAGCTTCATTTTCTTGTAGCATGAGCAGGAATAATTTGGTTTTAACGCCCAAAATAGGACACGAAGACATGATTTTCTTGAGGTATTCATGGATTTAACTTTTAAACCTCTGACTTGTTCTCAGCACTTTCGGAGCTTGTAGATTGATCACTATTGTTACAAACTACCAGTCAAAGGATCAACAGTGAAACTAAATGAGTCAATAGCAGCTTCATTTTCTTGTAGCATGAGCAGGAATAATTTGGTTTTAACGCCCAAAATAGGACACGAAGACATGATTTTCTTGAGGTATTCATGGATTTAACTTTTAAACCTCTGACTTGTTCTCAGCACTTTCGGAGCTTGTAGATTGATCACTATTGTTACAAACTACCAGTCAAAGGATCAACAGGGCGAGTTTCACGGGGTCCTCCTTTATGTGCCATGGCAAGCATTGGCGGTGGAGGTAATACTCCAGCTCTGAAGAGAATACGTTGAACAGGATCAGATGGTTGGGCACCAACTGATAACCAGTATCTGCAAAATGCAAATAAGAGACGATATAGGTTGATCAGTAAAGAGATAACTTTCCATCTCAAGATAGAAATGTGGAGGTAATATCACGATAAACAAGTTTATACAAGGTCAAAGCTTATATTAAAGTATGATAGAGATTGCGCGGATATAAAGAGCAACTGAATACTGAAGTAACATAATATTTTCAATGATAGATCAAGCTAACAAAAAACCACATGAAAAATTCAACTATTTGCCAAAATGGACAGAACAACCTACAAGAGAGCAAAGAACATTTCTCAAAATCATTTCCTAGAGTTACAATGTTCATCCTCTAAACGTGACACGTCGTCTTTCTTATATAAACAAGTCTCCCCACACTAACAGACAATCCATTTCCTAAATCAAGATATATTAGAGTGAAACTACTCTGAACCTATGTAAAAAATAAAATAGAAAAAACAGCTTTTGATGCCTGTTCGTATTCATTTTTTCACATTACTAAGAATAAGAAATAAGCTAACTGCAAATACTTCCCCTACCTAAATAAGCTAAATGTATCTGTAAACCCTATAATCTATTGATTATCTGAGGATTCTTAAGATATGTTTGCTCTAACTGAGATGCTTCAAAACTACTACTGTGTCAAGGCAAAAGAAGCCGCATCAACTACAAACATTCTGGCAAACTCATATCATATAAAAACAAGCAAAAATCAAAACTGCAAACAAGGCACATAACATTTTCATTTGACATCTCCTGTCTTCTTCCCTAGCATTGCCATCTATAAGAGAGAAAGCCATACTAACAAAAGTGAAGAACATATCCCACACGACGTATTAAAAATGTGGTTGATAAACAATACCGAGATTATAAAGTTTACCTAAAAGCAATGTCAACTAGTTTTTATAGACAAATCATACCGAAAGAAAGAGACAATCAGTGATACAGTAATGGACCAGTTAACACAAAATTAGTACTTACTTGACTCTATCAAAACTGAGACCCATTCTCTTACCACCATCCTGCCCTAGAAAAAACCAACATCACAAAATCAACTAACTCATTAAAATTGAGAATTTTTCACTGTGAAAAACAAAAATCAAACGAAAGGGTATAAACAAAATACAAAATTGAAACAATTGGAGTGACAAAATAAGATTATTGTGTTGTTTTTTTTTATGAAAATGAATACATACCAGGTAACGGATTGTAATAACCTAAAACTTCAAGATGTTTTCCATCTCTTGGAGATCTACTATCAGCAGCAAGGACTCGATAAAATGGCCTGTTTTTACAACCAAACCGAGCTAATCTTATTCGAACCACCATTTTCACACAAATTCAGGTACTCAAATTTGATTTCCTGGAGATTTGTTAGAGAGTGGAACTTTCTGTTTGAGTTTAGGGTTTTAGCTCAGTTTTACAATCGAAGAGGTATTGGACTGTGGTGTGGCCTGGGTGGGATGGGAAAGAAAACATTTTGGCTATTGGCACCAATTTTTGACATTAGAGTACACGTGTTTCTCTCCGGTAACCATTTAGGTAGTCCATTTTGTGTTTTCCAGATCACGAGACTTGGTTTGAAGAGCAATGGTTGGTCGAACTCACAGGTTTTGGGACCTTAAATTTATTGTTAATATTAGGGATCACATAAGTTTAATATTATAATATTAGTAAAAATTGCGTAGAGGTTGGTTAAGGAATCTAATACCCTTTGAACTTAGATAGTTTCAAAGTATTTTAGGAACAAATCTCCGCTTAGAACTAAAAACTCAACAAGGAGTTCCTGGACTTAGAACTGTATTAGACAAAGATATTATATCTTGTTCAAAAATAAAGTATATGGGAATTAGGCAACGGCCAGAATATTAATGTTTGGAACGATAAATGGATATTGGAGCTAGGAGATACTATTAAAAATCTAAACAACACTAGTAATATCCATCTAGTTTGGATCTCAGACTTAATTAACCTAGAAACTGGCTCATGGAATCATCCTTTACTCATATCTAATTTCCCAGTTGATATTATGTAAAAAAAATTAGTCAGATATATCTTTTTAAGGATAAAGATCGAACTCTTAGAGAAGGCCAGATCCTTTGGACATTAACTAGATCAGGAGACTTTATAACTAAATCTCCATATGATAAATTGAATGAAAATGGACTCGACATAGTTAGTTTATCTATGACATAGTTAGTTTATCTATGACATAGTCATTCTTGAAATCTATGTGGAATTTAAATATATCGAAGAGAATCAAACTCTTTTTATGGGAATGTTTACAAAATGCGTTGCCTAGCAATGCTAAATTTTTCGGGAAAGTTAAAGATGTAGTTCCTAACTGTACCATGTGTAAAGTAGAAATATAAACAACTAAACATCTTCTTTTTTCATTGTCATTATGCTAAGGAAGTATGGAATTATCATCTCCTAACCTTGTTTCTTTATCTTTCGATACCTCAAGTACGATCTTAGATCTCTGTAAAAAATGGACTGCTAACCCTAGAATAGACATATTTGTAAAATAACTTCCCACTAAAATGTGGTTTATCTGAAGGAAAAAAAAAAGATGTGATATGGTGTTTGAAGATAAAGTTAAATCTGCTAATAACCTAGCATTGGAAATTCAGAGACACATTGATTTTTGGTTTAGAAGAAAACGAAAAACTACCGAACCTAAATAGGTACAACGGAAGAAACCAGCTCCCAAATGGAAGGCTCCAAGTGAAGATACTCTAAAGCTCAATGTTGATGCAGCATGGATTTCAGAATCATTATCATCCAATTATGCTTTAATTTTGAGGAATGATGCAGGAAATTGTGAAGGTAGAAGAGAAGGGCAGTCAACAGGCTCAGACCCACAAGAGGCAGAGGCTATAGGAGTGTTGCAGGAAGCAATCTGGGCCAAATAGAATCAGATGCAAAATCAATATTGAAGGGGACTGTGAGAGTATTTTCAACTTTTTCATGGTCATAACTCAGATATTTCTTGGCGTGCCAAATCATGTCTCAATGAGGCAAACAAAATATCTAATAGATTTTTTGGGATTTCATTTTGTTTCTAGATTTGGAAATCAAGTTATGCATATTTTAGCCAAGTTTGTTAGACCCTTAAACTCAATTGTAGAATGGGAAACTTCACCTAGCTTATGTAATTTAAAACAACTTTTAGTAGATAAATCTAATATTGGGAACTCCCATCATCCCAGATTAGATGGCTATACTCCTTTTAACAGTGACTCACTTTGAGTCTTAGTTCTTTTAATGAAATATCTTATTTACAAACAAACAAAAAAGTTTCTTGTCAATATTGGATGCGCAAAATTATATTTTCATTTATAATCAACTAGAGTCAAGTCTCGGACTAGGAGTAAAGTATGGTAGTTGAGTATCAGACATCACTGATTAATCCTCGAAGATTGTAAACTAAAGATCAAACGAAGATATTTGTAGAACTTCATCAACAAAAAGGTATGTGAAGATTGAACCATCCTATTTAGTCACGGCATTTACCATTTTATCTTTTGAGACTATGTCCTGTGATTTAGTAGATTTTATATCGCAAAGAAGAAATTTTGAGTCAAGCTTGTCTTGATAAATCTCTCAAAATATGATTCAATCAATGGATGCTCTAAATCCTTGATAATTTCGGTTAAGAACAATTTATTATTCATGAACTATTTTTGTTTCAAATTGATCATTTGGAAATTTCCCAAGCAATGGTATTCATTATCTATGAGGATTGGGAATGCTTCATACTATCTAAAGAGAGTTTTAAGAACTATTGAAATTCTGGACACATGGTAGGTATGCATACCAAGTACGCGTACCCTAGTGGTCCGGGTTCTGGAATGTGCAAGGGTACACATACCTAGTACGCGTACCCTGAGGTTCTAAGTTCATGAATAGGAAGTACATACACATACCCAGTACGCGTACCCCAAGGACCTGAGTTCAAGAACGGCTAAGGGTATACATGCCGGAGTCCACGGACTGGCGTACCCCTGCACATACCTACCGAGTATCGAACTAAGAAGATGATCATAAACTATTTTACAAATATGTTTGGCATTGCTACAACTCTCATAAATACGTCGGGAAAAAATCACTGAATCACTATGTCTTTGTGAACCATGGTTTAAGTCTTGTGTTAATGAACACGAGCTATGCTTGAAAGTTCATAACGCATTTTTGTCAACACAAATGGTTCTAGTACCCTGTTCTATAGCGTATATTCTTCTGTGTTTCAAGCGAACTTTGAAAAAGAAGGGGTCTAACAACCACACCCAATATTTTGTTTAGGCAATCTGTATGGACTAACTCCAATATATTTCCAAGAGAAACTAGACAGTTAGACTCAATCAAGGAAAATATATCCAAAAGTTATATCTCTGTTTCTCAATCTAATCAGCAATTAAACAGATAGAAATCCGCGGGCCTGATTAATATGAGAAACAACTTGAACGTACCAAAGACCAATGTTCAAGTGTCGATCAATTTCAATCAACAACCAAAGGTTGTATTTCCCAATTGATTAACTACGCACAACCTGTGATATTTCAATTATATAAACAAATATAACACGGAAAATAAATAACACAGACACTAGAAGTTTTTTTAACAAGGAAACAACAAATGCAAAAAACCTCGGGACCTAGTCCAGATTTGAACACTACACTGTATTAAGCCGTTACAGACTCTAGCCTACTACAAGTTAACTTCGGAAAGGAATGTAGTTGAGCCCTAACCAATCTCACACTGATTAAGGTACAGTCGCGTTCCTTACGTCTCTGAATCCCAGCAGGACTCTACGCACTTGATTCCCTTAGCTGATATCACCTACAACTAAGAGTTTTTACGAAAAGTCAAAGACTTGATAAACAAATTTGTTGCCCACAAAAAAGTCTATTAGAATAGATAAATATGTCTCCCACGGAAATACCTACGAATTTTTTGTTCCATCTTTTGATATATCAAGGTGAACATGAACCAATTGATAATCCGGTCTTATATTCCTGAAGAACAGCCTAGAAATATCAATCATCTAAAAATAACTTAACTATATGGTAGTAGAACAAGTTATTGTGGAATCAAAAAGAATGAAAGTAAGAGCTTTGTGATTACTTTTTATATTTTACCTATCGGAGATAAATCTCGAGCAAATCTTAGAGAAGATAGTACTCAATACGAGAGAACAAAGTAAGATCAGAACACGGAACTATAGGAAAATAGTTGGGTCTGGCTTTAGCATCCCAATGAAGTCGTTAAGTCGTTAACCTATAATGGTTTTAGGAAAAAACTAGGTTAAAGGAGAATCGACTCTAGTCGCAACTAGAATCATACAGGAGGTGTGGGGATTAGGTTTCCCAGTTGCTAGAGTTCTCCCTTATATAGTCTTCAAATCAGGGTTTGATAACTTTGGAACAAAGCAATCAATATTCACCGTTATATTAAACCTGATTTCAGATTCAAATTAATATCTTTCCACCGTTAGATGGTCTTAGCTTGTTACACACAAATCAAATATACTTTCATTTAGATATGGGTAACCGTACCTAAACGTGTCTATTGAGTTGGCTCAATAACAGATAACCGAAGTTATCCATATAGAAACTTTTGTATTAACCATGTTCATCTTAACACTTCTTGACAATTGATAACCAAATGAATCTAATTTTATTACTCATAGAGTTGTTCAATTGTTTATATCTCATAGTATACAAGACACAATTGAACCAAAAATCGGATTGATTCAAAAGAATCAGTTCATGAACATTTTAGCCACGGTTTGCGAAGATTGCACTCCTTATTATATAAATGTATTTTATCATGAGTATGAAATCATTTTTAACCGATTTAAGAACTTGAACCACTTAAGTTTGCAAACGGGTACACAAACTTAAGTTCTGGATATTGGTCACAGGCAGACAGTTTGTAAACGGGTACGCAACTTTAGCTTCGGACTTCAACAGTTAAATTAGTTTGTGAAAGGGTATGCAATCTTAAGTACCATGACTTAACAGTTGAATAAGTTTGTGAACGGGTATGAAAACTTCCGGTCCCGAATTCCATCAAAACAATTCGTACACTAAGTACACAAACCGTAATGTATCCAGACATGGGTTTTAGCTCTTAAATCCCATTTGAATCATTGAAACATTTTATAAGAAGACAATAGCTGTCTCACACAAACTATTAACTTATAAGCAATTCTCAAGTCATCGAATGATCAATACGAAACATTCTGAGTCTACATCAAATAAATGTCTCACACAAATCATGTAAGATATTACCAGGTGATTTTCACATGATCATCTTTTGACTTTCGTCAAGAATAATGATGAACGTAGTTAAAGCAGAAATCTATCTAACACATATTTCGAGAAAGATATAAGAAAGTTAAACTCAGCTCGAAATATCATATGTGTATAATGTAAAGTCTATATAGCTATACGAATTTGTCTCAATAGGAGATAGAAAGATTAGACTTATGAGTGATAGATGAGTTCAACTCTCCACATACCTTTTGTCGATGAAGCTCCACAAGCTCCCCTTAGTAGTTCTTCGTCTTCAATCGATGAACGCCGTGAAGTCAAAAGCTCAACTAAACATTCTATCCTAATCCGAGACGTAGCTATAAGTAGACTAGAAATCAAGACTTATAGTTTTGGAAACTAAACTTGACAAACAAGCTTGAGATAGCAACGCTTGCGATTTCGACCGAGCAGTGCTCTAACAATCTCCCTCTTTGTCAATTTTAGTGACAAAACTATCAATACATATGGATTACAAAATAAATAAACTCTGTAGCTTCTCATCCAAATGCTTGATTTCCTTGGTTCTTCAACATTTCTTGAATTCTTCGTCACTCCAAGTACTCCAGTGATTTTGAACGTGTTCAACTCAGCATCATAGTTGTTGAAGATCCGTAGCCATAAAAATAAGAAAACATCAACAATTGTTAGTCATAGTATTATTACACAACATCAAATTCAATTGTATGATCACTCCCCCTTAGTCAATACTTTATCTGACAGTGAAAACCACTCTCCCTTACATAGTGATCCGTAAACCATATGCATATGTAGTGTGAACTACAAAATAATTCTCCCCCTTTTGTCAATATAAATTTGAAATGGTAAGAAAACTAGCGGGATCATAATGAAATTCTCAAAGAGATACTTCATGACTAAATGAGAACATATCAACTTTGTTTCGATGACTTCACATAGTCGAAACTTAGTGTATTCATAAAGGAGTTTATAAAGATACAAGATAACTCCTACAATATTCCACAGCCAGACTCCCCACAAAGATTTGGCAATTAAGCACAAGTTCGATTAAGAACTCTCCCCCATAAAATGTCATTCCTGAAAGAAAAACAAGAGCGACCTTACTTTTACAAGAAAAGAAGGATTTCTTTGGACATTAAAAAATCACTTGAAACATAAATTTGTATCCAGAAAACTCAATCAAATTAACCACAAGGAACCTCAATGATTAATTTAATCGGAAATGCTCAACATAAGAAAACTTACGGATCCCTACAGTACTTTCACATAGAAGTGGATCAGGGAAAGATCAATACTGCGGAATATTCAAAATTTCAATATATGTTTTATCAATATTTGCATAATTACATAATAGACTTAACTTTTGACATATATGGAACAATCATAATTCACGGACGTAAACACACATATCCCATAACATTTTTTGAAATATATGAAACCAATAAAGATTAATACTGCAAAATCATCTTCCAAATAGCTTTAGAATTTAAATAAATAAATCTATAACATTGCAAGATGAAAATCGTTGACAATAGCTATGTGTAATCACAATAGATGCAATTCCAAACCCTAGTTATCCTTCTTAAAACACAAGAATAAATTCTCATAAGAAGTTTCCTAGACATTAAGACCTTTGAAAAATTATGTATTGTCCCGAATTCCTTATCGTCAACAACCATTGGAGCATAAGGTTCATGAGGAAAAGAGTCAATTCCAACAAACCTTCTTGACTGATGCCGAACCAAGGCCTTCTGAATTTAAAGAGTCCTTAGAACAATAGACTTTTTTTGTTGAATCTCCTTTTTTGTTTCCTTCAACTCTTCAAGAACACCAGAAAACTTCTGAAGATAAGAGGGGATAGCCCTTGGTTTATTCATATTCTTCCCTTTTCTCTTTAAAGTTATAGAGGAATGAGATTTATCTTTTTCCTTCATGATTGATGGATTAAAAAATCATATTAAAATCTTTTCCATCAGAAGATATGATGCTTGGAGTCTCCATTCAAATATGAAATTGTGAGAGAAATACACAATTAAAGCTCTACAAGCAATCCTGTGATAAAAAGAGTTGTCATGGAAGGAGGAAGGAATGTAGCGTTACGGAACCTATATACAGAGTAGGATTCACGTTCGACCAATTCATAACCCTAAAAAAGGTTGAATTATCGATTTTAACCCTCTTTTAATGAAACAAGGAAAACCTTTTCAATACCAATTTATGATATGAAAAGATCAACAAAATTCCAAAAAAAAGGAGAAAAATAAAACAAGAATTTTCTTTTCTCAAAGCCTGATTTGTGCACATCTCTTGTCTCTTTGAAATCAGGCACATGAGACAAGATGCACCTTCAACCCAATTAAGCTGTGTTAGGGTGAACAATAATATGTCCACCATACACTTCTTGTATGGAATTCTTAATATCATTTTGACATAATGTTTAGACCTTTTCATTTCTGTGGAGGTCTAATTTTTTTTTAGAAATTAACTTTTTCGGAGAAGTATTGAGTTTACATACCTCAGATGAATTAGACTTCTGAACAAGTTTGAGCTTGTTTGCTAATCGATGTGCTCTCCGTTAAAGTTTGTTGGCATATATTATTTTATGTTTGTACTTGAAACACTTAGAGAGTTAATGAACTTTAAAAGTACAATAAGAAAATGTCAATGTGGAGGATGGTTCAGACACCATAGTTGAGCATGCTGCTAAACAAATTGAGGTACCTGAAACATGTGAGACAGAATTTTCAGTAGACAGGGAAAAATCCATTTTATCCTTCAAAGTGGTTGAAGAAGTTTCTCCAGGAAGAATATCAAAATTGATGTACGTATTACTACAATTATCAAAATCAATATTTTCACAAAGGAGCGCAACACTTGAATTTTCATCTTCAATTGAATCATAGTGATAAAACATTTCATCAAGAGTGCAGCAAGACCTTTGTTTCCAGTGTATTTTCTACGATTTGGACACTCATTAGCAAAATGACCAAAACCTTTACACTTATGGCATTGTGACATATCCTCATCGTCAGTATCGACGGTGTCCCTGTTTTTAGGAGGTGCAAGGTCATGAGTTTTGACAGATGACCTAGGTATATCTCTGATGAACCGTTTACTTGTCTTAAAAAGAATATCTCTAAACTGTCTTGTGATCAATGAGACTGAACTGTCAATATCTTCATTTGATTAATCAGTCTCAATAGGATCAACAACATAGGTGCCAACACTTTTACTTGTGTCAAGCAATTTAGTGTTCTTTTGTGCTTTGAAACTAATATCCTTTCCAGTTTTGAATGTATGCTCATGAGTCATGATCAAAGATCTTTAATTCCCCAACAAGAGTGTTTCTGGAAAGTATATCAAGGTTATTTCCTTCAACGATGGCATGTTTCTTAGAACCTTATCAAGCTAGCAACAATCTGAGAATTTTCATCACAATGTCTTTTTCAGGAATAATCTTACCCAATGCAAAAGATGCATTAACAATTTCAGACAATTTGTGATTAAACTCATCAAATGAATCTTTATCAGCCATACGAATGTTTTCCCAATCAGAATTTAGGTTTTGAAGCCTAGCTTCTTTCTCAGAGGAATTTCTTTCGAATACAGTTTCTAAGATATCCCAAGCATATTTAGACTTAGTGCACGTAGTCACATGGTGCTGAATATTTGGGGTAATGGCATGAATGATAGCATTTAATCCGTCAGAATTTTTCTTTGCAGCGAGAATCTCGGCAGGATCATATGCACCAATATCCTTAGGAACAATTACATCGCCTTCTATAACAACCGGAGGCTCATAGCCATTAACTACCCAAACCCATGATTGAAAATCACGTGCTTGGAGAAAGGCAAACATAGAAATTTTCCACCACAAGTAATTTGAGCCATCGAAGATTAACGGTAAGTTTATAGAGATAGTATTTCTGTCCATAGTCATATTACTACAAACACATACTTATGAGGTCTTAAACGTGTTTGCCTGCTTTGATACCAATTGAAAAAGAGGGGGGGTCTAACAACCACACCCAATATTTCATTTAGGCAATCTGTATGGACTAACCCCCAATATAATTCCAAGAGAATCAACTATACAGTCACACTCAATCAAGGAAAATATATCCAAGAGTTATATTTTTGTTTCTCAATGTAACCAACAAATCAAACAGATAGAAATCCGCGAGCCTGATTTATATGAGAAACAACTTGAACGGTACCTGATGTAGTTTTTACAGTGATAAGTAGGGAATTCGTTTCTCGGACTTGGGAAAATATTGATTTTAGACTTAATAAAATAAAATATTAAAACTAGCAAAAATATGCAAAATAAGGTAACAAGATTAAGAGTTACTAGGACTCAGAATTCCACCAAACTCATATTCTATGGTTCAATTATTAATTCTTTGACCATTATAGCTCCAAAAATAATAATTATTGACTCTAAATCTTTGCCAAGGTAGATTTTATAAAACATGAATTGTAAAAGGTAAGCATGAGTTACCAAAACACCTAAGCTAAGCATAACCCGTCAAACTAAATCACAACTAATTAATTTAAAATCATAATTCAAATTATATTAATGCAAAAGTCGTAAAAAGAATTTAATAAAATTACCATGGTGAAAACACGCTCAAGATATTTATTCATAGATAAAAAGTGTGTTTACAATGGTGAAAAGAGAGAAGAATAATAAAAACAGGAAACTGCAACATTTATAAGAGTTGTGAATTAATAGTTACAATAAGTTACACTGTAGCAAGAACGACAGTTCTGATTTGTAGCAAATTGCGCGACTGTCTTATGCAGGCTTTTGTTCTTCAGCTTCTTCTTCACCAGCAGCAGCAGGAAACTTTTCCTGCGAACTATGGTTTCTTCTCTGCAACTCTCCGTTCTATTCCCAATCACTTGCTAGCTCTTCTACAGCTCCACAACAAACTCTTTATACATAACAGCCTCCTCAAATCTTTGCAATTACTGCAAAATCTTCCTCCTTTACTCGGGAATATTTTTTCCTTTTTTTTTTTTAACTCAACCATGCGTCTGCAGCTATAGAACATGAGCACTGTCTCCTTTTTTTTATCTCTTCCACGATTTTACTGCAGCTTAACACACTCCAAACACGGTTCTTACACGTTTAATCTTCTCTGCAACACACGAAATCACAGCAAATCCCGTGTCTATCTTCCCCCGTGAACATACATCCATGTTTTATTAATCAGTGATTATCCAACCCAATTCTCTCGAATCAAACAATAAGAATCAGCTATTTAATCTCACTTAAACCGCTTAAAATCTCAACCCTAATTCTGCCTGTTTTAACACCATTTTCCCGTCAAAATCCAGAATTTGAATGTGGGTGGGTGCACCTTATCCTGCACATGTGTCCCTTTAGTAGATAGACTGGGGTGGATATAGAATTTTCTGGGTGTAAATAGTAATTTTCATGGGTGCCGATATCAACTCCTCCGAGTGCCTTCAACATATTTCTGGGGTGCCTTTAGTACATCTGCTGGGTGCCTTTAGTGATTTTCTCCAAAGGGTGCAAATATAAATTTTCGAGCCAATTTCTCCATAAAAGATTATTTCTTCAAAAACACCTACAAATACATAAAATAGCAAAATAAGCATAAAATCGAGTACTAACATTACAGAATATTGAGAACAAAATAGACACATAAATGCATCTATCAGTACCAAAGACCAACGTTCAAGTGTCAATCAATTTGAATCAACAACCAAAGGTTGGATTTACCAATTGATTGAACTACGCATAACATGTGATATTTAAATTATATAAACAAATATAATGCGAAAAAGAAATAACACAGACATCAGAAGTTTTGTTAACAAGGAGACCGCAAATACAGAAAAACCTGGGACCTAGTCCAGATTTAAACACCACACTGTATTAAGACGCTACAGACTCTATCCTACTACAAGTTAACTTCGGACAGGAATGTAGTTGATCCCTAACCAATCTCACACTAATTAAGGTACAGTCACGTTCCTTACGTCTCTAAATCCCAGCAGGACTCTACGCACTTGATTCCCTTAGCTGATCTCGCCCACAACTAAGAGTTGCTACGACCCAAAGTCGAAGAATTGATAAACAAATATGTCTCCCACGGAAAAGTTTATTAGAATAGATAAATATGTATCCCACAGAAATATCTACGGAGTTTTTTTTCTATCTTTTGACAGATCAAGGTGAACATGAACCAATTGATAATCCGGTCTTATATTCCCGAAGAACAGCCTAGAAATATCAATCACCTCACAATAACTTAACTATATGGTAGTAGAACAAGTTATTGTGAAATCACAAAGAATGAGACGAATAGCTTTGTGATTACTTTTTATATCTTACCTATCGGAGATAAATTTTGAGCAAATCTTAGAGAAAGTAGTACTCAATAGGATAGAACAAAGTAAGATCAGAACACGTCACTACATAGAAAATAGTTGGGTCTGCCTTCAGAATACCAATGAAGTCTTTAAGTCGTTAACCTATAATGGTTTTAGGAAAAACCTAGGTTAAAGGGATTAAGTTTCTCAGTTGTTAGAGTTCTCCCTTATATAGTCTTCAAATCAGGGTTTGATAACTTTGGAACAAAGCAATCAATATTCACCGTTAGATGAAACCTGATTTAAGATTCAAGCTAATATTTTTCCACCGTTAGATGGTCTTAGCTTGTTACACACAAATGAAATATACGTTCATTTAGATATGGGTAACCGTACCTAAACGTGTATATTAAGTTGGCTCAATAACAGTTAACTGAAGTTAGCCATATGAACACATTTGTATTAACCATGTTCATCGTAACACTTCTAGATCGATTGATAATAAATTGAATCTAATTGTGTTACTCATAGAGTTGTTCATTGTTTATATTCTCATAGAAGTGTACAAGGCACAATTGAAACAAAATCAGATTGATTCAAAAGAATCAGTTCATGAACATTTTAGCCTCGGTTTGCAAAGATTGCATTCCTTATTATATAAATGTATTTGTTCATAAGTATGAAATCATACTTAACCGATTTAAGAGATTGAACCACTTAAGTTTGCAAACGGGTACGCAATTCCGGACATTGGTCACAAGCCGACAGTTTGCAAACAAGTATGCAAACTTTAGCTCCGGACCGAACTCAGTTGAAACCGTTTGCGAACGGGTATGCAAACTTGGTTCTCGGACTTCAACAGTTAAATTAGTTTGCAAACGGGTATGCAAACTTAAGTACCCTGACTTAACAGTTGAATAAGTTTGTGGACGGTATGCAAACTTCTGGTCCTGAATTCCGTCAAAACAGTTCGTACACTAAGTACACAAACCGTAATGTATCTAGACATGGATTTTAACTCTTAACTCCCATTTAAATCATTGAAACATTCTTAGAAGACGACAATAGCTGTCTCACACAAACTATTAGCTTATAAGCAATTTTCAAGTGATTGAATGATCAATATGAAACATTCTGAGTCTACATCAAATGATTGTCTTGCACAAATCATGTAAGATTTTACCTGGTGATTTTCACATGATCATCTCTTGACTTTCGTCAAGAATAATGATGGATGTAGTTAAATCAAAAAGATTTCCAACACATATTTCAAGAAAGATATAAGCGAGTTAAACTCAGCTCAAAATATCAAATGCGTATAATGTAAAGTCTATATAGCTATACGACTTTGTGTCAATGGGATATGTAAAGAATAGACTTCTGAGTGATAGATGAGTTCAAGTCTCCACAAACCTTTTGTTGATGAAGTTCCACAAGCTCCCCTTAGCAGTTATTCGTCATCAATAGATGAACGTCGTGAAGTCTAAAGCTCACCTATACATTTTATCCTAATCCGAGACATAGCAATAAGTAGACCAGAAATCAAGACTTATAGTTTTGGCAACTAAACTTGAAAAACAAGCTTGATATAGCAACACTTGCGATTTCGATCGAGCAGTGCTCTAACAAACTTCTCACATGCTTACATGAATTCCTAATAAGAATTTTATCTAAACAGAGAAAGTGTTTGCTTGAATTTTAAGTTATCTTAGCTTGAATTCAAATCTACCTAGAGTCTTGAAAGTCTATAAATAAAAGAACTCATGCAACATGACTTCTTAATCCGTAACATTTCTATGTGCCAGTTGCTTACTAGATTCCTTTATTAACCTAGGTTTCCTCCGTGAACAATAATTAGGTTTACGCATCGAAGACTTCACCAAGGAATTCTTGAAGCCAAGTCCGGCTATCTATACCTGATAGTTCGTGTATCCTAGTCTTGTTCTTATTGATCATTGAGGTTTTAGTTAATCTTCGATCATGAGCGAGATAGATAGAAATCGCAAAGTTCTGTTCGTCTCAAACTTTGTGATTCCTCAAGATAGATATCTAAAACTCTTCTCTATTAACACATTTAGATTATTCTTGAGAGGTGATTAATAATCCAGTCTTCTCAGCTGACCGAGTTACTGTTCTAGATTCGTGAGATTTGCTAGCTTTTGTCTATTCCAAACAAATTTCCAATATCTAAAGATATAACGGGAAACCAAATAGAATTTCCTGTTAGAGCAATATTAATATCAAAGTCTTCACTTAGGTTAAAGAAACTCTTGGGTTGTAAAGGACATCAACTAAGGGAATCAATTTCCTAGAGCCTTGCCAGGTTCAAGAGATGTAAGGAGCACGACTACAGCTGAATTTCTTGGAAAATTAATTCGGTCTCAACTACATTCCAGTTCGATGTATAGTAGTAGGCTAGTGTATTTAGCGGCTTAATATAGTTTGGTGATCGGTCTTGGAGTTTTTCTGCAGGTACAATTTTCCTCGTTAACAAAACTTTAGGTGTCTCGTATTCTTCCTTTTCTGTATTATATTATTTTATTATATAATAGGAATGGCCAAGTAATATGTATTCAATTTACGTAGGTTAAGTTCTTATTCAATAACGAGACTTAGTTTTGTTGAACTCGTATCTTGAAAGATATATTACAAGTTACATACTTGTCAGAATTCGGATCCTCTTGATTTGGATACGACTAGCTTGATCTTGGGTATTGATTTGTGAGATCGTCCAAGAACTACTCCACACAGTAAGGTTCACGGCCTTATCAATCTAAACATATTGATTGTGGAAGAGAAAGATAAAAACTTTATATACATATTGTTAAAGGATCTTTAATTTAAATATACTTGTAATGGTTTTAGGTTTTGTCCATACATGTAGCCGAACAAAAACGTTGGTGGTGTACTTGGTACCCTCTCATTTTCAATCTGTCAGAGCCAGCAATCATTGTTAGACCTAATAACTCGGTGTTTTTATTGTTCCTAAAAGTATTTTCCTAATGGGTGAATATATTTGGAGGCTTTTTCCATTCGCCGATAACGTATACCAAATTACCTTAAAGATTCTCCAGAGCCTTCTTCCTAGGGTATCAACTGATTGTTTAGTCTCTCTAGATGCTCTCAACTCAACCAAGATTTCTGATCTGATGGTTGGTAGAAAGAATCTAAATAAAAAAAGTTCCCTCAAAAAGGGAAAAAGTCAAGAGTACTAGGCTTCATTTTATTAAAATGTTGTCTTTCAATCTTCTTAAGGTATGCGGTAAAGGATAGTGTATAGACGAATATCTCTTTAAAGCCATTAAAGATACTCTTGAACTCTTGCAACATCTGGTCTTGATCAAGAACAAGGTTAATTCCTTGTAAAGTTTTGACTCTGATAAAATCTTTTATCATTACGGGAAAATTGGACATGTTAGGAAGTCCTGCACAATCCCTTCAAAGGAAGAATGCAAAGACGTTGACTACTCTGGTTATGGAACTCCAAGCACGGGAGAAGAAAACTATCATTTTGATATGGTTCATGAGCATATTCTTTCTCACCCAACTTATTGGTAACAAGAGTTTGGCACAACCGCACCATGTATATAGCTTGAGATGGGGCAAGTAACAGATAAATAGTTCTTATTTAATTTTGTGCTTATTTTGGTTTATTGTGACCTTTCTGATTTATCTTTTATCGAGTGTCTCTAGTGGGATCTAATTATTTCTTACTATTATACAACAGATAATGAAGAATGTGAATTCTTTTGTGTAGTGGATATTAAAAGATCTGCCTTGTCATGTTGAGCTCTGCTCCATAAAGATGTGTTTTACGACATAATTCCCTGTATGGTGTCATGTGTGTCTCATACACATGTATCTGCAAATGAAAATCAAATACGACTTGGGTGGTACCATATCACCAAAAGTGAGTAAAAAATGTAATGACTTGATATGGTATCAACAAATTTTATGCTCTTAAAAAATCACTATCCTTACAATCTGACACCTAAGAAAAAGACGAGAACATGATCCATGGGAATATTTGTTAACCAACCAATATGAGATATGGTCTTAGATATTATCTAATCATAATGTTGATATTTCAATTTAGGTTTGTGTTTGAAATAAAAACCGACCTTCTCAACGTTATCTCAATTGTTTATCAGAATATTCGGGTAACGCCGTTCATCTTGGTAAAATACATACTATTGTCGGATTATGTATCAACTAACCAATTCTATATCACAATTTTTTTGAGTTTTCACTCATCACTTAAGACTTATTAGTGAGTCTCAGTGATATCATCTAAATTTTCTTATCGATTTTTATCGAGAAGAGTTTCCTCAAAAAGGGTACTTTTTATAGAAAAATTTAGAAGTTGTAGTTATTTTCCCCAAAATAGAATTCGTTCCGCAACCGGATAAATCCCATGAGGAAAATATATAGTATCCACTGGTTCACGAACTACTTATTCATCTTCCTTTTCAACACTTCACGAACGGCTGGAGAAAGGAAACTTAGGGTTATGAAACTAGTTGTACTTTTCATGATCTTGAAGTTGATTTTCTTCAGTTTTGATACCATCTTTCTTGGAGTCAAAATTATTCTTCAAGGAGAGTGTGAATTTGGGTGATTTCCCTCTAGTAGGTCTCTTCCAAGTAAGTTCTTCCCTTTTTTCATTCTCAATTTACTATTTTAAGCAAGTATGGTTGGAATCGAAGGGATGCTAAATAATCTAAGAAAATGCCTGAGGTCTTTTCTCAAAAGGCTATTACCCTTAAGGAAAAAGGAGAATCAAGTAATAAAATATCTTGTAGAAAATTACTTTTGTTGATGAAGAATGCTCCAAAACCTATGATAAAATTCTCTCTAGAGGTTTTATATTTGAAAAGAATTTGGTCAAGGAGTATGTGGATATTGATGAATTATCTTGTTCTAAAAAGTACTAATCTTTGTCACATCTTTGATGGACATGGTGAAGGACTTGATGTTCCCACAAGATTTTATGCTAACATTCATGATGTTGATCTTGAGAAATTGTTCTTTAGAACTAATATTGGATAAAGAGTCATTTAAATTGATAGGGATTTGCTAGCAAGCCTTACAAGTATACCTATGGTAAACTTCTCCTTTCCTGGACAAAGGGAAGATAAGCCCTTCTTGTAAAAGTATTTCGTATAAGCTCATTGGTAGAAGTGTTGGTTGGAAAGATAGAAATTTTCCACTTTCCATGTCTTTGAAGATTTTTGGGAAAGTTGGGATTCCAAAGATTTGTCTTTCGACCAATGATTATTCTCGTTGGAGGTGAGACTTCGTGGAAATAGTTTACTTCCTTGACTTGGAAATTCAAGGTCTTGAAATTTGTGGTTGGATCATACAACAAATGACCACCATAACTCTTTATGACAAGAAATTGGGTTTTCCTTGTTTAATCGAGAGTATTTGTAAAGCCTTCAAGATTGCTCTAATTGATACTTCTCTTAGTAATCTCTCTTCCATTTTCAAGTCTACTGTTCGAGGGATGAGAGTGCATGATTATTAAAGGAAAATGAGTTCATCTCTGCCCTCGATCGGTTCTTGTGATCCTACCTCCTTGGGTTTTTCACGAAGTTCTCAGGAATATAACAAAAAGGTGCAGCAACAATTGGGATTGTTTGCTACAAAATTCTCGAGATCGAAGATGATACTGAAAATATTCGAGACTCATGGATTGACTCTGAAAGTGAAGATGATGCTTAGCTCCATTAATTACTTCTCCCTTTTATTTTCTAGTTAACTGCTTGTAGGAATATTTATTTTTATTGTTTTAAGGAGGAACACTAGCTTTTTTAGTAGCACATTTATGTGTTTTACATTAGTTATTCTAAATACTATTGATTAAAGGTTATATATTTAAATTTTATTTTGGAGATGGTTGCAATACCTAATATTTATCGACTATCATGTGTATTTCTTATTATGTAAGATTGGTTCTTTGCTAACAAGTTTATGGTAATTCGGACGAATATTTCATATTCTCTCATAGGTTAAGCTCTTAAATCTTCGTGTTTATTGCTAAAAAAGGAGTAAACTATTTTGAGAATTGAGATATTGATCTTCCCACGATTACACTTTGTGAATATTATAGGGACTCCATATAATATTCTTAGTTGTCGTCTTTCCTCCCTGAAACCATAACTGGGAGAGAATAAGATCGAGAACTTTAATCTCTACGTATGTACATGGATAAAGAGGATACCATCATCACATTGATTCATATCGCTAAAATTGTAGTCCTTGTTCATAACTGGCCCAGAGAATATTTTTGTCGATGATTATTTTTCTCACGAAAGTAATATATCTTAGTGCCTCTGACATTAAGATCGTTGGTTATAATTTCTTTGTTCATAATTGACGAGAAAAGAAAAAAATATATTTAGGAAAATAATTTTACTTGTAAATTTGTTAATGTCTAAGAAAATTATTTTCTTGTAGTTAGAGAAAGGTTGTTCATGTTGTTCTTTTAGGAATGACATCAAATGGGAGAGAGTTCATTTTGAACTTCTGCTTAATTGATATATCTTTGTGGTGAGTGTGGTTGTGGAATTGTAGGTGATGATTGTAACTTTATGTCTCCTTGATAAAGACGCTAAGTTTACTTGGTGAAATCGTCTAAATAAAGATCCGGTATGTTGTCTCTAGTCTCGATAATTCTTTTGTGTAGTTTATTATGATCCATTGTTATTCACCTTTGTCAATTTGTTGACAAAAATGGGAGAATCATTTAATACTATTATATTATAACATATGAATTTTCGGAGCATTTTGTAAGGGGGAGTGGATTATCAACTATATGTTTTACCTATTATGCAAAAAAGGTAAGTAAAGATTATGGGAATATGATAAGTGCATAATTCATATGATTTTAGTGTCCATTCCATACTTGTTTTAGCTATTATTCTTGCATATTTTCGTATTATTACTCTTGTTTGCTCTTATTTGCCTCTATTAGGTGACTCATCCAAAAGGAGATACAAAAGATCTATGAAGAGAAGTATTCCAAGTATCCAAATGCCTAAATCCAAGAGTAGTGGAAGAAGTGCGACGAATAGGAGAACAACGCTCAAAATCAAGAGAAGGTCCAAAGACCAATCTTACCTCATTCAAATTAATGATTTATCATCATTATCTTGAATATAATTGAAATATAAAAAGAATACAAAAATAATGAGGTCATTCCGAGTTCGGATGAAGAACTTGTGGCCAAAACAAGCTTTTATTGAATACGAAGATAGTAAAGTTCGCGGACGGGTTTCATACTTTAATTCCGAAAATTTATACTGGAATTTGATTTCGCGAACTTAGCAAGTGGAAAACGTGTATTAATACCTTGGAAAGCCTAAGGGCACGTTTGGATTCGTTATTTTGTTATTTCGGGTCGGGTTCTTAAACCAAACTAAATACGTGAAGGCCAAGCAACGTAAACCTATAAAAAGGTATTAGGTTATGTGAAATCATATCACATCATTAGGTCACGAAATTTTTAGGATTTGGAGAGAAGAATCATCATACGGAGCGATTATCAATCTAACATTATCTCTTTATTTTTCTCATATGTATATCATGGATGTTTCTACATCCATGAGTAGCTAAACACCTATTGATTGAGGATGAATTATAAGTTGTAAACAAAATTTGAGTTATTATATTAATCCACTTTTAAGTTCTTCATATGATTATCGTTTGTTTATACTATTATGAATATTTATTATTGATTGATAGATTGTTTAAATGGCCAACTAAATTGATTTGTTGATTCAATCTATTGCTAGTATTAAGTTAGGAGATAAGTAATCGTCGAATAACTTGTACGCAAGTAGAGAACACAAAAACTTGCAGAGGGATTCCGTGGAGCAATTCTGTGTATAAACAACACTAAAAATTCGATCTTGATCTAAGAGTCTAACTAGTAAGATCAACCTATAAATTCACAAAAGATAAAGCATTCAATTGGATTACACCTTGAGTGATCTACTACTTGGTGGTTCGTTGAATAGAATCTGGTAGGCGAGAACTTCCGCATCCAGTGATATAAGGAATTTAGGGGATAACACTGGGGGCCGTCAATGGTTCCGGATCTTCCCGGGTATCACTAGACCCGGACCCTACTTATTAAGGTCGGGTCCGGTTCCTAAATTTGCGGACCCAGAACCGGACCCGTTTAAAATCCCGGGTACCCGTTGGGTATTAAAAAAGCTATAAAAAAATCTTTAAAACTTAATTTCTTTCTCTTTTTAACTTGGATCTAAATTATTTTTATAAAAATTTATTATTATTTCTAATATTAATTTACTGAATAAATATTTAATGTAAGAAAAAATAAAAAACTGAAAAAAAATTCAAAGCCGAAACTAGCAAAATACCTATAATTTTGCTAAAAAGATGAATAAAAGGATAAATAACCGGGTACCCATTACCCGCGGGTACCCGGCGGATATTACCTGTTTGGACCCGTTAATATTCGGGTCCAATCGGGTAATTACCCGTTGGGTCTTAAGTTGCTAATGGGTCCAACTTTTGGACCCAGAACCGGACCCGAATCTAGCGGGTCCGATTCCGGGTAATGGGTACCCATTGACAGCCCTAGATAGCACTGATCTAGCTGTTATTCTGCGGTTGGTGATAACCTATGATTAACGACGAGTAGGAAACTATAATAACTCATTGAAGGTTTATTAACGAAGAAGGATTCATCGATCATATCTCTCTTTATTGATTACAATACGACTTTATTTGATTTGATTATTTACTTTGTTCGAAATCTAAAACAACCCCCCCCCCCCTTTTGTGACACTTTGACAACTAAAACTCACTGTTCTTCGTGGGAACGATCCTTACTTCCATTATACTACCAGTTAATTGTGTGGAAATAAGATTATTAATTTGTTGAGCCTACAACACCCATCAAATTTTAACGCCGCTGCCGGGGAGCAGTCGGTAGCTTTAGTTGTTATTTATTTTAATTTTATTATTGTTTTTAGAGTTTCTTTTTAATTTTTAATTTCTTTTTCTAGATTTTTGTTTTAAGGTACTTAATCTCTGGCACCGAAATACATGGATACCAGAGGTGCGGTATTCAAACCCGTAAAGGAACGGTACTTCAGGCATGTCAAAAAATGCATCAACGAGAAGAAACTTATTCATCAACAATGGTGAACGACGTTGAAAAACCTCCACCACCACCACCTCCACCTCCGGAGAGGAAGACGTTGAGAGATCTAACATCACCATGTTTAGAATCTCAACCATTGTGTATTACGCTAACTGACACAGTGGAACTTAAATCAAGTCTTCTTCATTGGGTTCCAAAGTTCGAGGGATTACTGATGAGTGCTAAAAAGTGCATATTTCTATATATTTTTCTTGGCATTTAACTCATCTTTTGTGCATTAATTCTACATTTTATCCCATATTCTGTATTTTCTTTGTTTTCAAGAATAAATATTTTTATTAACTAATTTTGCATTTTTAGGTAATAAATAAAGTTTGGATGAATAGCGGAGCAAAAAGAGCAGAAAAGTGGTGGAAGCCAAGAGGAATCACACAAGGAAGCCGCGAAGAATGTTGTGCGCAAGACCAGGAGGCTAGAACTGGGCTTGAAGAGGAAGAATTGTTCTTAAAGAAGATATGGGCTTGGCATACCCAAGGCCCAAAACCCTCATCCAAATCCATTTCCTATATCCATACCCGTTTTCCTTTCTAGCCGTCAGATTGGATCATCTCAGCATCATACGGTCGCAGCATCGCCAGTACATCAAAGTCTGAAGCTCCTGTCTAACACCACAGCACCTTACTCGATCTTGAGCCGTCAGTTTCTTTGTATTTTTGCATCCAACGGTCGCTCATGATCTGTCTCCATCTCGCCGTTAGATCCGTTCCAGAAGATATTATCCCACGTCTCATCTTCGCAAGACATCAAATCTTGATGTTCCCGACACACACCCTAACACCTAGGTCTATTACACCCAAACAAACATACCCTAAGCTATAACTCCATCGACCTTCTCTTTCCTTCTTCTTCCCCTCTTCTTTCTGCAACAACCATGTCCGCCTCTGCCACCACCACAACTCTCACCAAAGACATCATGGCTCCTACCAACTGAAACCCACTCTTCCCCTACTCCTCTAGCTTTCTATAACATCAATTCCTCGATCTTTTCCTCTCACAGGAACCCTAGGTTAGGGGTTGATGAAATAGATGAGCTAGAAAAGCAATTAGGGCATGGGAAGAACAAGAGAAGACGCAGGAAGAGGAATAGAGGCATGGGTGAAGAGTCATAATCATTTTCAGAGATTAGGTAAGATTTTTTTATCAAACCCTAATTTTTCTGACATTGGGGATTTTTTGGGGAAATCGATTGTATGTCGAAATTGAAGTATGGGTCACGTAGTAGGGTTCTTATCAGTAGATTAGGTTAGCCAATTTTGATTTTAATTGTATTTTTTAGCAAACCCTAATTTTGCTGATGTGGTACTGATTTGGGGATTCTTTGATTATAGCTTGTATGTATAAATAGGGGTCTCTGGGTGTTGTAATGGGGCATGCCTGGATTAGCCAGAGCACCACCAAGAGGACTGGACTAGCCAGTTCCTCAATTATCCATGTTCTGTGAATTTCAATTATAGTTCTTAATTCAGTTAATTTCAATTTCAAATGTTAATTATGTTCAGCATGTTCTAATTTGGTTTGCTGGGGTGGAGATGAAACCCTTAATCTTCTGCTAATTTGATTCATGTTCATGGAAGTGTTCTTGCTGTGCTTAATTGCTAATTTGTCCTACAACATATTACTTTCACCTTGTTTGTTATATGCAACCTAGGTAGTTGGAACACTTCTATGTTGCTGTGCTGCAATTCAAGCTTAAATGAATAGATTTATTATTTGATTAGTTGTGCTTTAATCAAACAATTAATGCTTAGGATAAACACTTCAATTGTGATTATTTATCCATCTTCAGATCACCCTGGATAAATGGCAGACTTGTATCTTGTCCAACATCCATTACAAGGGACAAGAACATCACCGTAACTGAATTACTTAGCTAAGATTAGGTGGTGGATTCAAAAACCCTAGTAGTGTTCCCACAACTGTTTACTTTCATCTTCTTTTATTCACTACACTAGTTCACTGCCTTTGGCTCAATGCCATTGTTTCACAGTTATTCCTTGGTTCACTATCTCACTGCCACTTAGTTACTTGTTTAGATAACTTTAGCTTAGGAAGATTTCAACACACACCCTAGTCCCTGTGGAATGACCCGTATTTGCACACACATACTACAACTGACGACCGTGCACTTGCGGTATTACCGTAGGCCCGTTTCATTTCGCTTCAATTTTATACGCTTTCCCGGGCCCACCAAGTTTTTGGCGCCGCTGCCGGGGACTTGGTTGCTGTTTTGTTGAAGTTTTTCTTGTATCTTAGTTTGCTGTTTTTGCATAACTTGCTGTGCATCTTACTGTTTTGCATTGCATCTTAGGTTAACTGCATCTTAGTGTAACTTGCATTAGCATCTTGCATATTGCATATTAGTTTGCATCTTAGTTTGCATATCACTGCTGTATTGATCCCTCATTGCTTCTTTTTCAAGAGAAACTTACTTCTCTTTTTGAGCCAACAGGTGTTGCTGCTGCTTCCTGTTGCTGCTGCCAGCCTCTGCTGCTGCTGCTGCTACTTCTGCCTGCTAGGCTGCCCTGGTGCAGTTGGAGTGAACCTGGTACAGCTAGCCATTCTTGCTGATGCTGCCTTCTCCAAGCTGCCTGGTGCTGATGGGTTGACCCAACTGGGTTTCTGTTGTAAAGCCGAAGGAAAGCCAAAGCCCAACTGGGCCTCTCCAACAAAAGTTTAGGAAGATCCCAAGCCCAACTGGGCTTGTGCAACTTAAGAAAAGGGATAAAAGCCCAACTGGGCTTCCCTCCAAAAAGGTAAGCCTAAACCCAAACCCAAATTTTTTGGGCTTGTAATTTTTTTGGTTTGTATTGTTATTCTCTTTTGGGCTTGTAATTGTAATTATCTTTTTGGGCATGTAATAATTATTTTAATTTTATTTCTTTTATTTATTTGGGATTGTAATAATTTTAGTTTTATTTTTATTTTCTTTTTTTTTATTTTTGTGGGTTTTTAATAATTAGTTTTATTTTTATTTCTTTCTTTATTTGGGCTTGTAATTTAGTTGTTTGTTAGGCTTGTAGTTTCTTTTAAACTAAAATTTGGGCTTCAAAACCCAACACACAAAAAAAAAAATTGCTTCTAATTTCAAAAACCAAATTTTTGCTCCCCATCTTTAAAAACCAAAATGGGCTTTGCCCCTTTCCTTTAAAAACCAAATTTTCATCAACCAAATAGTGGGCTTTGTGTCACACTAGTTTCCTTTTTTTTTTAAATATGGTCCAACCTCATGCTCTCCATGAATACATGTTTCCCACAATAAAAATTCCATTATCATGTATTGTCTTACCTCAAACCAATAACCCTTTTAAAATAAATGCAAGCATGATACAAATACTTCCTATATTTCGAGGGTTCGATTCTGAGAACCCCTATACTCATGTAAGAGAGTTTGAACAAATTTGTCGGACTATGCAACCTGATCATATGTCTGAAGACTCTTTGAAATTGCGTTTGTTTACATTTTCTCTAAAGGAAAGGGCCAAAACATGGTTTTACGGTTTGAGACCACAATCAATCAACACTTGGGACCAACTCACAGATCTATTTTTCAAAAAATTCTTTTCACATCATAGGACCATCGCTATTCGTCAAAGTATCAATTTTTTTGTCCAATTGGATGAGGAAACTGTTTTTGACTATTTTGAACGTTTTAATGATTTGTTGAGCGAATGTCCACACCATGGATTTGAGAAGTGGAGACTTGTCGCTATCCTCTATGAGGGACTAGACTTTAAATCTCGAGCCATGGTTGAGTGTATGTGTAATGGTGAATTTCTTGATAAAACTGTGGATGATACATGGAAATGTTTAGCTGAGATTGTAGAGAAAACCCGTCACTGGGAATCCATTAGGGAAACTGAGACACTGTCACATGATATAGGTGGTAATGAATTGAACTTTTGAAATAGCATGTCTAGTCTTTCTCATGTGTATGATATTGAATATGAACCTAATCTAGAGGAACATGAGTTGACTAATAACACCACAACTGCTAATAGGGACAAGTATGCATATTACTATGATGATGATGATGATGATAATGTTATGTTAGAAGAACATGTCTATGCTGAAAATGTTGTGGAACCTTTGGTTTCAAATACATTAGGCTTTTCTGCCCCGACCTTCATGAATGATATTTCTTCTAATATTCCATATGCATGTGATGTTGATACTGATTTTGATATTGTGCAATTATCCTGTGAAGAGCATGACTTAGGTAAATCTTCTGTTGACACTAATGATCCTATGCATGAAAACATAGTTGATGTGTCTGATTCCATACTTAAGCCACAATATATTGCTTCTGTTGATGATAATTTGAATATATCGGATAACCATGATTCTGAATTAGGACTTGTGCAAATTTTTTGTGATGATGAGCATGCTACACATCTTGAGTGTGACTTAGATAATGCTGATGTGACTGATAATATTGATACTGTTGATCTCATGCATGTGAGACACTTAGATGTCACTTTCTTGCCTAAGTCACAATCTGATATCCTTGCATCCTACCTAGATTTGGTTTGTAACAATATTGTCAAACCAATTTTCATGAGAATACCTAATCTAGGCCTGGAACTGTGTGCCTCTCAAGTCCTCTTGGACTATTTTGCATCTAAATACAATACTTTCGAGGAGCCACAGTTAGGATATGCATGTTTGCCCGTCCCTAGCAAAGTTCACTTTGAGTTAGACCTTGTACATGATGAACCCCCAAAACTGCGAGATTTTGTTTCCAAAATTTTATCCGTTGAAAAATCCAGGTTTGGGGGTAGCTCATTTTGTTTCACAGCTTCACTTGCATGCCTATCATATTATTATTGTGTGAAGCTATTGAAACCTCTACACTTTGTCTTTTGGGTTGATCCTCAACTCTTTAGATTGTTAGTGTATGGTGAATTTTTTGTATATAATCCAGTAGATAAAAATTTTAAAAATCCTTTTGTTCCTTTTGTATATATTTTGCAAATCCAATATGATCTCGGCTGACATATGTTGGATTTTTGCCTTGAATAACAGAGTTCTAATCTTGCTTTCGCCGACATCCGGGTATTCTCTTTCCTTTTTCTCTGCCCAGCATGGTCCTATTCGTATATTATAATTTTATTCATCTTTTGAAACATTGAGGACAATGTTTAGTTTAGGTTTGGGGGTATAGAGTAGATACCATGATAATATGCCATAATCGAAAAATTGAACTCTTCCTTTTTGAAAAAAAAAATAATAATTAAAAAAAAAAATTGAAAAAAAAAAATCATAAAAATGGAGCTCATTTACCTTGAAATGTTGACTCTTGTGCAAATATGTAGTTATTAGGAGTCTTAGTCTAGATATTTAGGCACCCTGATTCTAGCACAATTCACATAGTGATAAGAAACTTGCACGCGCACGATCTACCAATACATGTATAGCCTCATCCTTGAGGTGTTCTATCGGAAGTTTTAGTTGCCAATCACTTTAGAATACTGAACGAAACTTGACTAGCTTATTCTTTGGTTGGTTGGGATAGAAGGTGGAGGTTATATTAAGAAAGACAACCATCGAATTTAACTGGGTGCATCAAAAAGGGCTACCTCTTGCAAAGTGTCATGTAATTTTTTGTTTCTTTTTGTTATGTATCAAAAGTGTTAGCTTGTTAATTAAAAAAAAAAACAAAAAAAAAAACGATGT